>NW_026575160.1:27662500-27685000 GCF_905146905.1 Nyctereutes procyonoides | reverse complement strand
TTGATGTCCCTTAGGAAGTGTCCACTGGCAATATTCCAGAGGTGTTCAGTTCATTAAAAGAAAAGGATTTTTGTTTTAGAAAGAGTATTTGAAACAAGCACGATAATCCAAAAATAGTTCTGATATAATGGGTACACATGCTTAAAATATTTTAATGATTTTGATAAATGCCAAGTTTTTAGATTTTATCTTCATAGCCATCTCCAGATGTCCTGAGAGACATCTTTTTTAAAGCAAAAATAAAACAAAATCCTGAAAATTGAAAATACATAATTTTTCGGGTGATGAGACACTTAACAAAATTTGAAACCGGCATTATACTTTAAAATGGATATTAGAATATGCCACAAGAACATTTACCTTGTTATCTCTGTGAGTGGACTTTAATAAACTGAACACTGTAAGTGTATCAATTTAAATTTTATCATTTCAAGCATTGCATAGACTATAAGAAAAAACTACTTGAAAAACTGCATCTGATTAGAAATAATATCACATGTCTGAAAAAATATTGAGATAGAACAAAAAAAGTATAATAAGCTTCAGATCAATTTATTTGGTCACTAGAGTTTTATAAGGTGAAGACAATTCATATTTTAGTTTGATTTTTTTTCCCGTTTTTTTAAATCTTCCTCTTGATAGTCCTGGATCCTTACTGGGCTCCTATTCCATCTGATAACAATTGAACAACTGCCTTGGAGTTGGGTGGGGAAGGTGGGTGGGGGGTCGGGATTGCTTCAACAGGTAAGCCTTTAAAAGTGAATAGTGGTAAGTGAGATTCCAAAAGATTATAACTTTTATCAGAGGACTATCAGGGTATATGAAAAAGAGTTAAAAGTCAGTCAGGAAAGCCAATTGTGGGTGGTGGTTCCTGGAACTGTTCGCACATTTTGCATGCATGGGCAAAGAACACTGAAATGTCCCCAATGTTTCTACTGTATCCAGCTTCTATCAGCTCTAATCTCTCAATTCTCAGTATGGATTGCTCCCTAGGGGTAGGTTAGAGACTATGGGAAATGGCCATTATAAGACCATTATTGCACTCTGTGGGGTAAATCATGAAATTATATTGTAGCCAATACAAATAAAAAGCCAAGAGGAGAGTTTGTCATTGATATTTAATGAAAATAAAGTTACTGTGCTTACATTTTATGTGTATAAAAAGTCGTGTTAAATCCAAAGCACCGTACTACTGACCTAAGGAAACCATTGTAGTTTTAAGTCTCTCAAGTTTTATTTATTGTCTTGCATGAGAAATTATTAAATAAAATTGGAGTCCTTGAAAAAATGAATGGTATTTATTAAAGAATTACATATAAATTTGAAAAGTAGGGCTTCTAATATACGCATACAACTAATTTGTAGGTACTTTTTTTTACGCCACAAACGAACTATTTGGTCCTAATAAAGGGTTACACAGTTGATTAGAAAATTAGAAATATGAGCACCATGGAGGTGGTGGTGGGGAATGTATGTATAAGCAGGTGCTCAGATGTATCCATTGATGGTTTCAGGATACTAAAAGCCTAAAATCATAAAAGCTGTTTATGAGGATCATTTTACAGACAAAAGCAATTATTCTGACTGAAAAAAAATCTACCAATTGAATTCTACAAGCACTTCGACTAAATATTTCATTGAACTAGCTAGTAGTTTGAGTAAAATGACTGATAAACCAACTCGTTATTATGGTATCACATAGACATGTCCAGAATTTTAAACACTTATTAAATCTAATGTTAATATTCCCAAAGTACCCTCTAAAATATACAAATGAAATCTTCTAATAAGATTACTTGTGAAAGTTCATATTCATTTAATGACTTTTATTAAAAATGACGTTTTGATTTAATAATCATTGTAAGTTGAATTTATAATTTTAAATTTTCCAGGTTCAATCTGGGATTCAGAACATTTTAGTAAATGCTAACCTCTAAAGTACTGGAAATAATTAGAATAAACTCCTAAGGTTAATATATAATAGCACCTTTTTCCAATTAGGTCTCATAAATGACCTATGAATATTCAAAACTTTCAAGCTTAAATCGCTGAATATTTCTAAACAGTTACTTAGTAGCTGGCAAGATATACACAGATATCTGGCACTGTTCTATGGGATTATCCTCAAGTCGATTAATATTATTTTGGGCATTCTGTATTTTAGTTACAGATGTGACCTCTTATGGTTAGTGTGCCTTAAGGATCAAGGCTTTGAGAGGAGCTAAGTGGTCTCCCTACTCTGACTCTGTTCCCTAATTCCCTGCGCCACGCTCACTGGCTCCTCAGTTGCAGTGTTGCCATCTCATGAGAATCCAATTCCTTTGGGTTTACTTTTTTGGGTTGGATTTTAATGGAATAAAGAAACTGTGCGAAAGTCTTGAGTTCTGGATAAAGAGCAACAGCAAACAAGAGGTATTTTTAGGACACAAACAAACACATGGTGGTAATTTTTGAAAAAAGATAGCAACAAAAGTATCTTCTGTGGAATTTTTTGAAGAATTTTAATATGCAAGGAGTATTTATTTCATTATGTCACTGCCTTGTACACAAATCTGTGTGACCTGAGACAGAGGATGAGACAAGATTAAGCCAAAAGCTCTGTCATTCTCAATAGGTAGGACTCAACGGACCTATGAGCAACAGCATTTCTGAATAATAACCTCTATTCCAGACGCCAGATATCATCCTTAAAACATCAGGCTTACTTCCTACTCCAAGTCACTTTACATGCTTATTGGTCCAGGTGCCGTCCTCAAACCTCTCTGTGTACACAGAACCTGAACTTCCACCCGGCTCTGTGTTTTACCCACGCACAACCTGTCTACTGTGCAAGGACCACCTTCTATATACTTCTGAAGACTTTGCTTGACCTGTCCAGTTTGCACTGCTCTCCCACTTTGCCCCTCCTAAACATCTTTTTTTTTTTTTTGGTTAATCATTCTGGTGCTCAAAACTACAAAATATTTGAATCCTGGGATTATATCTATTTATGAGAGACACAGAGAGAGAGGCAGAGACATAGGCAAAGGGAGAAGCAGGCTCCATGTGGGGAGCCTGATGTGGGACTCCATCCCAGGACCCTGGGATCACATCCTGGGCTGAAGGCAGGCGCTCAACTGCTGAGCCACCCAGGCATCCCAATCCTAGGACTATATCAAACATAATTTTATTCAACGCTCCTATTGCCCAGATTAGGAAAGAAGTCACTTTCCAAGTGTTGTAAGTACAGGTAGAGCCAGGATGAGTACACATGCTGGCTTCTGGAATGTTTCTTGGAACCTTGTTATTCCGGCTATCCCACGTTGCCTTAGTCAGGTGCACTATGGTTCCTTTGAGCTGTGGCTGCACCTAGTCTTACCAACGAGGCTCTGACCTTCGCAGATCAGCAGAGCTATACATAGAGCAAGCACCTAGTAAAGATGTGTTGATCGAATAAATGATGTGCCATCGAGTCACCAAGAGTTTCACTTGCACTAATTCTAAAAGAGAACATTTTGGGATGCCTGGCTGGCTCAGTCCATGGAGCATGCAACTCTCGATCTCAGGGTCATGGGGTCAAGCCCCACATTGGGTGTGGAGCCTACTAGAGAGAGAGAGAGAGAGAGAGAGAGAGAGAGAGAGAGAGAGAATTTCTTTCTGAAATTAAGTATTCTTGGAATCTTTTCCATCCAGAATTAGTTCATCAACAAGGTATGAGACCTGGGAAAGATGTGAATAAAATTTTCCCTTCAGGTTACTGTATTAGGCTGCTAACTTACTAAAAAAAAAAAACTAAAGCCAAAGCCAATAATTATTAATACTCAATTTTTAAAATATTGATTGCTACCAATGTAATACCTAAGAAAGAAAGAAAAAGCAACAAGGGAGGTTGAGTATCTCTGAGAATAAAACTGCTTGAAAGTTATAGGATCTCCATAAATGGATGAAGTCCTTTTCAGTAAAAATACAATTCTATCATGATTATCCCTATTCATAGGAAGTGTCTCATTTTTAGATCTCAAAGCGCTCCATGCTAATAGTTGTTTTGTAATATGGCAATTGAAGGGAGATCGAACACAAGGAAACCATGTGCCTTCGGTGGATTCCAGGACAAATGGGACATTAGTCTTTCCTGTGGCCATTAGCAATGTCTTTCCCTTCTTGCACCCATTATCGATATGAGGCTCATTTAATTTCTTTCTGTGGGTATTTCTGTAATGTTCATTTCCTTAAGGTACCTGATGTGTTAACATCACTAAGGATAATTAATTCTTCTAGGGAAAATGTTCCCCACCACCAGAGGAACATTTCTGACAATTTGGATAAAATAAAGTATCCTTTTTAAATAAAAACCCTCTCTGTTCAGCACTCACCAATTCTTCCTTCTGTATCCCCTTCTCCAATGAAATTATTTTACTGTTTTTAATTACCAGGGTGTATTAATATAACAAAATTACGTATTTAGTAGTTTGATTAACTTATACATAGAGTATAACGTAATAGTAAATAGTTTAGGCACCTCATTTACAACCTTTGGTCATGCAGTAGTGGCTAAGTGGTTAATAATATAGTGGGCTTTGAGGATCAAATATTTGGGGTTTGAATCTTAGCTCCCTTACTTCCTAGCTATGTTGACCTTAGGGAAGTTACTTAACAACGTCTCTGTACCTCCTTTCCTTTATCATAAAGGAGGAATAGGAAAGTACCTATTTTATATAATCGTTATGAGGATGAAATGATTTTTTAAATATGTAAACCCGTTGGAACAGTGCCTGAGTCATAAGTGATCAATAAATGTTAGATACTGTCATGATATAATTACAATCTTAAATACTTTTTGGGAGAAGATATAGTATAGATACATGAATTATTTTTTGAGCACTATATGAGCTTAAAGCTTAATTAGCTCTAAAAATATTTTAGTCCTTCTCCCAAAGTGAGATTTTTATTACTGTATCAGAAACGTCATAAAAGAATGATGTATGTGCCCCACATATCAGATGCCAGCATTAAGGTTATTAAAGTAATCCTAATAACAGCTGTCCTTCCTTAAAAGAACATTTAAGGTAATAAAATCCAGGGAACAAAATACCACCACATATTCCTATAATTATTACCAAGAGTTATTTACTAATAATTTCCTGAACACTAAACCACTAAGCCAAAAGCTCTCAGATGTTACATCTCAGGTGATTTTTTTTTTTGTATTTTTAAAAAGATTTTATTTATTTATTTGAGACAGAAAGCGCACAAGCCAGGTGAGGAACAGAGGGAGAGGCACAGACAGTCTCCACGCTGAGTGCAGAGCCTGATACAGGGCTCAGTAGCCTGACGCTGAGATCACGATCTGAGCTGAAATCAAGAGTCCAATGCTTAATTGACTAGACCACCCAGGCACCCCAAATCTCGGATCATTTTTAGATCAACAGACAAAGGCCAATTTCAAAGTAGAAGGGCCGTCATTGAAAAGAGCTATACACAGAGCTCTCCTACACGCATTCTCCTCTGTCATCCACCTCAGGCCTCATCATTATTTTGTCAGTGAATCATTAACATGCATGCATTGAATGGTCCAGGCCTGCATCACATTTGCTGTGCACATTAGGGCTTAGGAAGTCTGATAATACATGTTGAGCTGGAGGAACCTTAATTAACTCAAAGTTGACTAAAAAGTCGAACTTTTCAGAGATACAGCAATATATGTAGATCTGTTAGGAAAAAAAATTTTCTGCCAAAAATTCCTTCATGATTAAGCCATCATGTCTGTAATGATGTAAAGAGCCTCAATCTTGCTTTGACAGGAAGAGCCAATAACATAACTATTATCTCTTAATGCCAATAATTAACTTAGCAAAAGTTTATTGAACACCTTCTATAGGTAAGGCATTGTGGGGGCATTAAATATCTATGAAAGAACCTAAAGTCACATGTGGAAGAAATAGGTACTCAAATAACTATAAGATGGCCCATCATAAGTGTACTAAGAGAAGGAACAATGAAGTGAGATGGGAGGACTTAATAGCTGGGAGAGATTATTTGCCTCGAAGAAGAATCTCAAAGCAAGTATACTCTTAATGGAATTATTTTAAGGTAATAAAGTAAGAGAAAGTTCAGATGGACCAAAGAGAGAAATCTTTGACTATCTTAGTGATAGCTCTTCCTGGGTTTGAAGGTGGTTTGGATATTCGTCATGCCATTCCCACCCCAACTGATTTGAAATTTATGCACTGCTTCCTCCAGTGATGACTTGAGGTGTCTTACAGATTAAACTGCCCATCTTAATAGAGTCCTTAGTAATAAGTAAAGGAGAAGCTACTTCAAACAAAGAAAATCAGTTGTTTCCAGGAATAAAAAAGATGATATACATTTGGAACATAAAAGTTTAGCTTTATGTTTTTAAACGTAAGGACATAAAGAAAGAAAAGCAAAATTAGTGGAGCCACTGATTTGTTATTGTCTTACTCATGAGATCTTGAATAAAGGATAGCAAAGAGACTTATTTTTAACGTATCTTTAAGGACGGAGTCTACAAAGTCTGGATTGGATGGTTTTGCTAGCCATTCATTTATTTGTTGGGCACCTAACAGAAGGTAAACTTTAACGGTCCTTAACCTGATAAATATGTTGCATTTCTTCAAGTGGATTTGGAAGCAAGTTCATCTTTGATTTTAAAGCAAATGATCCACTTGGTAAATAGAGGATGGATATTCTTTCTTTCCTTTTTTTTTTTAAGAGTTTATTTATTCATGAGAGACACAGAGAGGGGCAGAGACAAAGGCAGAGGGAGAAGCAGGCTCCCTGCAGGGAGCCCGATGTGGGACTCGATCCCGGAACCCCAGGATCACGCCCTGGGCTGAAGGCAGGTGCTCAACTGCTGAGCCACCTGGGCGTCCCAATAGTGGATATTCTTTCAAACTAGAATGTACAAATTCATTGTGAATGGTTTAAAAACTCTTCTTTCCACAAAATAGAAGATCTCTAATTCAGCTACTCTACGTCTACCACTTCCTATTTACTACAGAAAAAGCAGTGACTTCCATTTCTTGCTTAAAGAAGGCATACCCACTTCCTAATTTAGTGTAATTTACACTTGGGAGAATTAGAATGCTATTTGGAAATTCTTTAGATAATCGGAGGGAAAGCAGTTAGCGGTGGAGAGATGGAAAGTCTGTTGTTACTCCCTGAACAGAGAAGTACAAAGCCGGTAAATGAAATGGAAGAACTTCTAGAAGGATAAAAGTTACTTCTTGTTATAAGTGAAAAATCAGTTCAATAGACATGATGTGCCCACCACTGGGCTAGGGGCTGATGTGGACAATGGTTTTCATGGAGTTTCCAGTGTCACAGAGGAAGCAGGACATATACAAAGTAACGCTGATCCCAGGCAGAATGTGATATCACAGTTGACAAAGTGTCAGGAAAGAGAGGAGGTAAATCCCAGCAATGCGATCAGTGAGTGCTTTATGAAGGAGGCAGGTGTCACTTCAGGTAGGCTTTGAAATATGTGAAAATGTTCATAATGCAGAGACAAGGCAAAGAGCCTTCTGAGTGGAAATGGGGAAAATGGATAATCTTAAATGTGTTGTGGGAACCCTGAGAGTGTGCAGAGGCCATGGAGAAAGGAGGGTTGGTAATAAAGAAATATGTTAGAAAGCAGAACAAGGTCAGATGGTGAAGGGCCCTTGAGTTGCATTTTATGGAGTTTAAAATTTATTCTCTGCCAGCTGAAGGGCTATTGATGGTTTCTGAGCCCGGCAGTGAAAAGACAGAAGAGTTTTTGGAGGACTAACTTGCAAAACCTAGACTTTGTGTAGGACACTGGACGTAGGGTTACCAGTTAGGAGGTCACTAAACCAGTGTAATAAGATAATGATGGTGAGGAGTAAAGTGGAGGGGTTAGAAACAGTGGAAGGTAAGTAAAGAATTTAGGTTGTAGGCCAAGGAGTAAAAAGACCTTGTATCCATTGCTCCTAAATCTAAATACATATGTGAAATGGTTCCCTCATAAACTCTACCATGGAGCTGGAAGGTTGTAAATCTATGTCAAAAATTCTAAAAGTTAAAAGAGATGACGACTTGATATAACTCACATGCAATTTTGATGAATCTTTGTCATTTTAATTGCTCAAAGAGGAGGAGAAGTTGATCTCAGAAAACTTGGATATTAGAAAGACCGGAAGATATTGAAAATGAAACCTTATCATCCTCTTTGTGATTGAGATGCCGGTAGCAGCAGTGACCACAAAAACTCATAAAGGCTGTTGATATTTCGCACTTAGAAATCTGGTTTATTTTTAATCTTTAGTCTGTGTTTTTATGTCATTTTAAAGGCTTCATCAAAATAAAAGCCTTCTGAACAGTGAAGGAAACAATAAAACTTAAGAACAACCTATGGAATGGGAGAAGATATTTGCAAATGACAAATCTGATAAAGGGTTAGTATCCAACATCTATAAAAAACTTATCAGATTCAACACCCCAAAAATGAATATTACAATTAAAAATGAGCAGAAGGCATGAATAGACATTTTTCCAAAGATGGCATCCAGACGGCCAACAGGCACAAGAAAAGATGTTCAATATCACTCATCATCAAAAAAATACAACTCAAAACTACAATGAGATATAACCTCACATTTTTCAGAATGGCTAAAATCAACAACACAAGAAAACTGGCATTGCTGAGGTTGTGGAGAAAGGGGGACCCCTCTTACACTGTTGGTGGGAATGCAAACTGGGACAGCCACTCTGGAAAACAGTATGGGGGTTCCTCAAAAACTTAAAAATAGAACTATCCTAAGATCCAGCGATTGCACTACTAGGTATTTACCCAAAGAATACAAAAATACTAATTCAAAGGGATATACACGCCCTGACGTTTATAGCAGCCTTATGTACAACAGCCAAATTATAGAAACAGCCTAAGTGTTGATCAACTGAGGAATGATAACACAACACGTACAATGGAATACTACTCGCATGTAAGAAAGAATGAAGTCTTGCCATTTGCAATGAGATGGATGAACCTAGAGAGTATGAAACTAAACGAAGTCAGTCAGTCAGAGAAAGACAAATACCATATGATTTCACTCATATAGAATTAAAAAAAAACAAATGAGCATGGGGAAACGAGAGAGAGAGAGAGAGAGAGAGAGAGAGAGAGAGAGAGATTGATTGATTGGTGGGCAGATGGGTTAATAAGCAGATGATGGGGATTAAGGCGAGCACTTGTGATGAGCACCAGGTGTTTTATGGAAGTGCTGAATCACTAAATTTTACAACTGAAACTAATATCATACCGTTTGCTAATTAACTGGAATTTAAATAAAAACTTAAAAGGAAAAAATGTATTTTAAAGCTGAATATCCAAGGAAAAGGACATAAAGTGTGACTACCTTCTCGAGTCCATAAAATCTAGTTATTTCCAGAGATGAGTAACAAAAAAGAAGAGAGGTAAACCTTTTTAAAAGTAGGTAACACATATCTGTGAGGGGCTTACTAAGAATCTCCAAATGGTGAATTTTAAAAATGTCCCTACCTTACCATCAACTCAGATACTGATGAACTCTAAGAGAGGGCTCCCAAGCCCTGTCATCCCGCAGGTCCACCTCTCTGGGCAGGCTGCCCATAGCAAAGCAGAGGAATTCTCACTTGTTCTCTGAACCAGACCCATGCTTTGTATCTTAGTCACCTCTGCTCATAATCCTTAAATCCTTTCCACCTGTCCTTTCTTTCCTCATCTCTGCTTAATATTACGCTGAAAAATTTGATTACTATTTTTGCAAGCCAAACATGTCAAATAGCAATAATTTCATAAAGTTCACCCTACAAATTTACTTCATGTTAAGCCTAACCCCAAGCTACAACCCTCAAAAAGCCTTTTTCTGATTCTCTGTGTGGCTACACGTTAAGTCTTTATAGTTTGGTTGTAAGGCCCTTTATTCCTTTACTTGGTCTCTCTCACTATCTATGTGCACATCCATCCCACTATTAGAGTTTTACATCTTTGTGGATTTAGACCCTCTGCCCACTTTCAGCACAGTGTGATGCACCCAATAGTTGCTCATTAAATGTTTATTCAATTCGAATGAATGCAACTCACCGCTGTTCTATTCAACCAGCTAAGCCAATAGTAGAAGGAAATGCCAAGTAGTAATTGATTTTTATGCTCTAGTTCAATCTTTTGGTTTTACCGCCCACACTCAGTAAATGGTATACACCAAAAACACAAACAGAGGACTAACCACATTGACAGACTGATTCATTGCCTAAAGAAATGTGTCGCTCTTTTAGTTGTGAAATTTGTAAGGACCCAAGGCACCAATGAAAGGCAGAAGAAATGTTAATGTTTGCCTATACCCTAAAGCAAAGAGTCAAATTATAATGGGGAAGTTTATCTTTTTAGATTGTGGTCACACAGTATATTCCCTAGAGGAATGTAAATTGTCTTCATTTGCTCCTTACTCAAGACCAAGTAAAAGGTCCGATGAAGTGTTTCTGGTTTTTGTTTTCTTTTTAGAATAAGAAAGTGAACAAAGTTCTCTTACACTGAGACATTCAAAATGTATTTAAGTAAATGGATGTTAGACTACAGAATCAACGGTGTGTCCTTCTTTAGATATTATCAGATGTAATAATTAAAATATTTATATAGTGTCATTATTTATGAGAAACTCGGTGGCATAATGTAAATTTGACTGAGCCTTTCAGAAATTCAATATTTACTAACACCATGAAGCTAATGATAAAATCTTAAATCTTAAATGCTACAGATGTCAACAAAGCTGTGAAAAAAATCTGCAATTAATGGCTCATGTCTACAAGACAGGCAATATCGGGAAATGTAAAGTTAATTTTATCAAACATTTACAAGTCAAAACTAAACATAAGAATAGATTAAAGTTGTTTTTTGTGTTTTACTTATTATAGAAGATCCCCTTGTATCTCTTCTTTGGGTAATCCCAGTTATTTCAGAAAAACTGTAATATATTTCATAAAGCATACCTCCAAAAAGAGTAATAAACATTTTTTTACAAAGAGGTATAATACATTTTATAAAACCCCTCTAAGAATATTTTCAATCTTTCCCCCTGCCCTAGCACACCAGAAGGATAAAACATTCTATCAGTAACTATGGGTCATTACTACAAAAAATGTTACTCCCAGGGTAATAGTCAAAAACCTATCCTCAGATATTAAGGCCCTAATGCTTCAATTTTACTATGGAAATTGATTTTATTCGGCCCAATGTAGCAATCACTATCCAGTGAAATAAACATATATTCAGTTACTTTGAGAAAGATACCACACATACTGAAATATGTGTAGTCCTTTTTTTTTTAAAGATTTTATTTATTTATTCATAGAGACACAGAGAGAGGAGAGAGGCAGAGACACAGGCAGAGGGAGAAGCAGGCTCCATGCTTGGAGCCTAATGTGGGACTCGATCCCGGGTCTCCAGGATCACGCCCTGGGCTGAAGGTGGCGCTAAACCGCTGTGCCACCGGGGCTGCCCCAGAAATATGTGTAGTCCTTAAACCATGTTTTACTTCTACTTAATTTAGTTTGGATATCTTTAACTTACATGGGATACATTGGCTAACTCCAACAGAAAATATTTATAGTCATACAAATAAATCCTTTATCTCTTATCATCATGTCCTAATTGTTGATTAATGACATTAAGAAATATCAGAGCACACAGATTATTGCTATAGGCTAATGCTGTCTATTGATTTGTATAGGTTTTGACTGTTTCACAAAACAACATCAATATTTTTCTAATTAAAAGGTAGTATCTGGATAAGATGGAATTTCCTTGTAGCTATCTACTGTGTCTATTCAGTTCTTGGCACAGAACTGTTGCATGAATAATGATAACCACTAGTATGTAAGCATTATAAAAAGTCAAAGTATATGATTAGCATTTTATCAATTTTATGTGTGTTTGAATAAAATTTGATTCAATTAGTTTGTATTTGCTAATGGCACAGCCCTCATGCTTACTACATAAATATCCTTGTTTTGTAGATGTAAAATGAATTCCAAAACATAAACACTGAATCCTTTATTAAGATGGAAAGATGCAGTTTCATGAGACCTGATTTTTGGTTTTGTTTGTTATTTTTGAGTAGCTAACTCACTATTAACTGATATCTTAGTAAATACAATCACATCAAAAAATAATTTTTAAAAAGTCAGGATTTTTTTCCCCCAAAGAAGAAGTTTTACAGGAAAACTGGTGAAATAATTGATGTTCATTTAGAAAGCATATGAAAAATGGAGATTAGGGAAATCCAATTTTACTCATTTCCTTCTAGTACATATACAAGGAAATGATATAATTATATTTGGAATTTAAGGGTAGATTTATAAAAATTACAAGTTTAGTTATATCCATTTGTATAAAGTCATGTTAAAATGAGAAACAATTCATGTTTCTTAAACACTTGTGATATTTGGGGTAGGAAGTATTTTAGTTTAACATATCAAAGAAATAAGCTAATTAATAAAACTAAAGTTATAAAAGGAAAAGTTTGTTTTTAAAAGAGAATATTAGTACTTTTTCAAGTGAGAGATGATCTTAGGCTAATGTGAGTAATTAAATCACAAAGTTACTTGTCATTAAGAAATTATTTATTTAATTTTACTTAAGATTTTATCTTTTTGAAATGATAATGCTCACTCCTTCCACTAAAATAGTGATTTTATATTTTAAATTAAGCACACATTAGAGAAATATTTAATTCTCTTATTTACAAAAGTCAGTAAGAAGTCCATATAATTAAAGCTACTTACTAGACATGGTAAATTCACTGTTAACTAATTAAATCATAAAACAGATCTTTACTACTATGGCTCAATTTTTCTCCAGTTTATTATTTTCCAAGATTTTCTCTTTTGTAAATTAAAATAACATTTATCACAAAGATTTTACTGTTGACTGAATTATCTTTATTTTGATTTGAACAAGTCTACACATAGCTGCCATTAGAACAGTACTCAGAACCACTACTCCAGAACTACCCAATTTCAACAGATAAAAATTCTGCTTATCTCTTGATGAAAAGAAAAATGTTCCTCCTTCCACAAATGTATAACCCTTAAGAGGGATAGAAAAATTGGAATGAGCAAATGATTCCTCATTCCACATGTACCTTGTATTATTTATTTTACTCGGAACATAATTAGAAAATGCCCTGCTCAATTTCCTATACTTTTTTGCTTGGCTAAAGATAAACAGACAAATAGATTTTAATTTTTCGTCTTAAGGTTGGAATACAACTTTAATCCTAGTATCTTTAATAAATCTTATATCTCCCCTAATCTGTCACCTAAAAAAACCACAGCCATTTAGTCTTTGATTGCAAAGGAATATCATTTCCAGATGATTATAATAAAAGTTTCTCTTCTAAGATACATTGCCAGTCTTAAGGATGCAGTTTATAATTCTATCCTACATCCCAATGGGTCTGACCCCGAGATGGAGTTCCAAAGTTCTATTTAAAGTCAATAGAAGTTCTAAGAAATATAACAAAAAGGTGGATTAAGGTTAATAAAACATAATTTTATAAATTGCATGCATATATATGTATATCAAAATTTCTCTAAGATTTCCTGCCCTTCAGCAGTATATTGAAATTTATTCAAATTTATGCAACATTGTTTAAAGAAACTGGATTTTACATGATTTGAAGGCTCACTCCCAAATGATTTCAGATAGTTTTGCTGCAGTGCTCTTAAAAAAACATAACAACAAAATTCATTATGATTTATCATTCTGTTTGATTTATAAAAGTAATAGGTGTGATCCAAACAACTGCAATAAAAATGAAAATATGAATGTAATTACTTTGATCCTTGATGAGTACAAAAAGATTTTGCCCAATGTCAGAATCACACTGGTTGCCTATTGAGATACGGTTGGTAGTATTCCATTTTGTGTCTCATAAATGGAAGCTTTCAACAAACATTAGGCTATGGATCTAAAGATCCTTACATTTCTAATCTGTTGGCCAGTGAAACAAAAGACAGTCTAATTTACAGCTTGACACTCAGCCATAAGTCAGCTTTGGGCTGCTCCAGACCTCCTTTAAACCATTCATCCAAGATTTGTGTTTTTCCTTGTTTCTTGGACTAAGTTTCAGCCAAAAACGTCAGGATGGGTGTAGAGTACACAAAATGTATGTCCCTGTTCCTTTCTAATTCCTTCTTTGATAACTTGGGTTTCGGGTCCTTGAAGACCTCGCCCTCAAAGTCCTTGTAACTGGGCCCTATGGCTGTGGCTAGCCCTTCCGGATGCGGCCCACCCATTTTCCTGGACTGCTGTCTATTTCCCTTTGCTGAAAGTCCTGATGAGACACTGCCCACCCACTGCTAGCTCTTGATGAAGCTCTCTCCTGGATATCTTCGCAGAGATTGCTCTCCACCAGGATTACATATATATGGTTCAAGTCATTAGGTCCCTCTAATCTGTGAGACTGGCTGCTCTGCTGAAACTATTCCTTTGCTCAAATTAAATTGTAGGATGGACTCAATGTGCAGTTTTCTCCTGAACTATGCTAAGTTATGCTCTGTTAGTTCTAAGCAAGAGATTGAAATTGGGAGTAAAACCAATATTTACCTCTTATTCTAAATCTAGTACGTTTTGTCCTTTTTTTTGACCTGCTAATTAACAAAAGGATCTTAGATTTCACGTTGTGAATGTAAATTTTTCTATAGTCAGGTAACACTGTGTGACCAATGAATACTTTTGTTCCTGACTTTTAAATGTTTTGATGATGCTACTCCATTTTTCAGTCTTCAAAGACTAAGATAATGTTGAATCAACTAAAGAACGCTCGTTTCCACTAGCTATATGAAACTCTCTGGTCATCTGTTGCTTAAACAAATTCATAAATTCTGCCCTAATGATGAAAACTGCTATGGAACGTAGAAATCCTGAGATAAAGTTTTAAACTGCATTCTGTGGTGCCAAAGTATTCAAGCATATTGTGGTACTTATGTTAATGATCAATTTTAAATTCTGTCCAAGTAGTTAAAATACATACAATTTTAACATATATGAAAATGTAATTTTTATCATGGAGAGTAACTTCCCATTAAGTAATATTCTGAAATTATAGTTGACTTTACATAATAAATCTTTTTTAGTCGTAAAACACCTATAGTCACCAAATATATGTCGACTCCCCAAGCCCTATGTCAAAAGCTGATGTTAAAATACCATATGAGTATGTAAAAATCTTCTGTTTTCCCTGGTAGTAGAAGTAGGAAGAAATTAATACTGAATAGCAATATTCACTTTTTAACAATTCAGTCAATGACATTTTGACCCTTAGAGAAAGGAAATTTCTAAGGCTCAACCAGTGTTAGTGCAAATGAAGATGTACCTTCTAACAAAGTATCTTCTTTAGATATGAAACAGAAGCAGTAAGCTACAATACTGTCAGCTAAAAGTTTTCTGACACACTTTGCCTAAATGGTGGGGATTCATACCATGGATGTCAGATATCATCTGTATAGTTCTATAAAAATCCTTCAAAACCCTATAGGAACCCACAAATTTCCACAATTGGCACGGTAGGGATACAACACCTTTTAGCTGAAGGCACTGTACCTCTGGGAGGATCTTTTTATTAAGAGGAACTAGAATGAGTTGTAAGTGCCACATATGGGGACCGGAATAATGTAAAAAAGAACAGCAGCCACTGAGCCACACTTGTAGCACTTAAAAAAAAAAAAAGATGAGATGATAAAGAGCTGGCATAATCATAAGTTCTGTACAATCACTTTGGAAAGAGATCTCAAAGCTAACTAGCAAAGTTAATGAAAAGTTCAGAGATTAAATAAAAATGGAATTAAACCAGAATGAAAATTATGAGACCCAGAAATGTTAGGACTAAAAAAATAAAATAAAGGTGACTAAAAAGTTGTGAATTAGAAAATCTGCAAAACAGCTCTGTAAAGCAAGGGTAAAAAAGCTTTTATGTTTAGGGCTTCATAATGCCTCTTAATGATGCAAAATATCAGCAAACAGTGTGGGTTTAACAGGCATGAAAACAATGAAAGGCAGCACTCTACTTGCTCAAGTTGTCTGTCACTTTCAACCGCTCGCCTCGGAAATACAGAGCCACTCCAATTTTAAATGCTTTTGTCCACAGAGAGATCTAAGGTCTGTAGGGATTTTATATAAAATATCACCAACTAAAGGTGTAGGGTCTGCAAATTCTACATGTACCTACAAAGAGCAATTTAAATTTTGAGGCAGCCAAAGAGAATAGAAGGAGGAGAGGCAGTATTATATACATGAAAATCTTCATAATGCCTCAGAACAATTCACAATTTATATTAAGAGTTTCAATATTATTTTACAAAATGGGAGTCTGGTGGTCCCTCTTAGCTGTCTCTGGTTGCAAAATAGTTTATTGCTGGAATGATACAACAACTGAAGTTCTCGAGAAGGGTGTTGTAACGAGGACTGGGACATGTGATGTATAGAAACTTCTGGGGCACAGAGAATATGCGTTCAACACGTTGATCAAAAAGATTAACGTGACCCCCATTGCAGTTCCGAAATAATACTACAGTACTCTTTTCATGTGATGCTTCAGCTTTCGATTCTCTCCACTCTAAAGTTTTGGCTTCTAAGGACACAACAAATTTATTTTCTAGTCTTATATGAACCGTATTAACATTCTGATTCTATATAAAGGATCCTTAACTCTCACATTTCAAATATTTGCTTTAATAAGAGGGGGAAAATATAATAATCACCGGCAACTAATATAGAATATTAGCAAGTAGAACTTTGAAATGACATAGAGGCAAAGAGGATTCAGGGATGACATGTAGGAAATGATCTGAAAACTCAACAGGAGGAGACTCTAATAATCAGAGAGGAGAATGATGTGACAATGGGAGGCTTTGTGCGTAAAGCCCTCAATACAAAACCAGTTCAGGGAGAGCACTCATTTTGATCTCCAGAAACAAAATTTGAAAATATAAAAATAGGAATCTCATTTAAACATGTTTCAAGAGCAAAAAAGGCAAATCTGAGCCAACTTATTGAGAGTGAGGAGAAACAACTGATTAGCAAAGAGAGAGAGAGAGAGAGAGAGAGAGAGAGAAACAACCAAGTTGAACTGAATATGGCAGGTAGATCATTAAACTTCTCTTTTTGCTTCAGGTTTGGAAGAAGACAGGAAATGGACGGATTATACCAGAAGTGAGTTCACCTTCCAGCTCTGCTCTCAATGTTTTCTAGTCTTTTCAGTCAAGTCTAACACATTGGAGAAGACAGTAAGTTCAAATGATTTCCACTTGAACGCAGCATCAATCCTCTGTAAGTAGTCTTTTTAAAAGGCAAATATTGGTAGAAAATAGGATTCTAAATTAATTTTACTCATACTCTGCAGAACTTGGAGACGTCAATAAGTAGTGAATATTGGCACTGAGATGCATAAGGATAAAGTATTCTAAAATTGTGATGATACACAGTTCAGACTTTTTTTTTTTTTTTTTTTTGGGAGAGAGAGAGAGAAAGGGAAAGGGGGAGGGCAGAGGGAGAGAGAGCCTGATGCAGGGCTTGATCTCACAACCCTGAGATTATGACCTGAGCCGAAATCAAGAGTCAGACACTTAACTGACTGAGCCACCAGTGCCCTACAGCTCAGACTCTTAAGGGAAGTACTCTTTCCATTTGTTCAGATCAAGATGGCTCTAGGACTCTTGACAGCAGTAGAAAATAGAGATTTAAAAAAAAATCTATTTGATTGAAAAGACTCAAAACAAGTTTAAAAAAACTTAGTATGTAGAATCTATTATCATTCAAGCGGGCTTTAACCTTTCCTACTTTTTGCTAAAACCCCTTGAACATTCGATTTGATTAATAACGCATTAATTTCAGTAATTTTTTTTCTTTTTAAATTCACCTTCAACAAGATAAATAAAATTTAACAAGTTCTGGGAGGATAATCACACATGAGGTGAAGGGGCCTGCTACTTACTATTCAGATAAATTTGAAGAGTTATAAAATACATATAAACTAAATAATGAAAATTAAAAATAAAACTTCACAAGTGCACTCTACCAATATTTAGAAAGATCTCTTAGCTCCCACATTAAGAGGAACACTATATTTAGTTATCTCTTCTTCCTAAAAATCCCTTGTTCTCCCCCTCCTTCCTCCAGAATCCTGGATTTTCCTCTTGTAGGGATTACTTCATGAAGTCAAATCATTTCAAAAAATTCATCTCCCATTTGATTCTTCATAGTCATTATCATAAGGTAACTGAATACTTACTTTGTATGCTCTAACGTGTCAGAGGTTTCCTGTACTATAATACGTCTAAAACATAGTTTCTGCCCTTTAGCTGGGTCCCCATCTCTGCAAAGTGAGTCTGCAGCAGGCATGAATGCACATGTGCTCACACACAGGCTGTGTTAGTTGCGGACAATAGTCTGTGCATTAAGCTGTCCAGAAGTGTGGAACAAAGTGTGGGTCCTGACAGCACAGTTACTCAAGAAAATAGGACCAGGACCTTAAGGAAAGATAGAATTTAGGTGGGGGAAAGAGGATGAAAAGCCAAAAAAAGGAAAAGGCAGGCAGGCAAGTACACAGCGAAGGCAAAATGAATGCACTGGTTTGGCAAAAGCCATCATTCAGGGCATTCTAAGAGTTAAACTTGGGAGTGGAGACAAAGTGTTAAATGTGAAGCATCAATTGTAGAAAATAGATGATAATTTGGTATCTCCTCTTCTCCAAGAATAATTTATAGGAGGCACTAACCCATAGCTATTCCACTCCTCTAAAGCTTCAAAACATCTTCTCTACCCATCCGAGGGATACTTCTGTTTTCTACTATGTTACCATTTGGATTTGGATTTCATCCTTTTGGAACTGAATACAAAGGGCAAACAAACAAACAAACAAACAAACAAACAAGGTTTTGTTTCCTGAATCTAAGGACGTTTATGTTCTTGGATTCAACAAGTAAAATGCCGAACACATCATTTTCCCTATTGAGCCATGTTCTCTCTTGCAACTTCTATTTCTCCTTTGGAGCTTCCAAAGTTGCTATGACTTTTCCTTATTTTCCTCTTTGTCCCCAGCATTCAGTGGGTTGTTTTATCTGGTCTTTTTTTCCAGAGCACTTCTTGCGGTGATTCCTTGCTCTCTGCTCCCAGTCTAGTACTTAGGTCAGGTACTACCTACCACGAGAATTAATCTTCTGTTCTCCCAGCTCCGGAATATCCTACCATCCGTGAGTTTCACACATCCGCATCACTCTTCCTAGAGCACAGCTCTGACATTACCAGGCTTCATACTCACTCAAACACCACAGCTTGATACGTAAGACACGCAGCAGTCTACTTCCACCACTTCATTTATTCTAAATTCTATTTTTTTCTTTTTATATTCTGAATTCCTATCAAACCTAATGCTCAATGTCTTCTAGGCATATATCATGCATTCCTGTTCTGGGTGGGTATTATTCACCTGAATTGTTAATTATCTATAACCTCAGATAACATGGGTTTTTTTGTTTTGTTTTGTTTTGTTTTGTTTTTGTTTTTTTACCCCTGAAAAAAATCTCTTATCCTGCTGACTCGGAGTAACCTGCTCCCTACCATAAATTTCTGACTCGTATTGTTTCCTTTTGTGGATCAGCTTACTTCACGAGTTATAAGAGGAGGATGACAGGAAAAGGAAAGGAATGGCCAAGGAAACTAACCATATGTTTACGGTCAAGATATGCCTTAAAAATGCATTAAAATGTGAACTAAATCTTAATATTGTTTTTTTAGTTTCAGAGAGTAACAACGAGATATTACAAGATGTAATATAACTAGTGACTGTGTCCACAGCGCTATGAGGGGCACGGGGAGGAAGTGTGATCTTCCAGACACTCATTTCATTTGAAAGACTCCTATGAGGTAGGTATTATTATTACCTACCTCATTTTGAGTTGAGAACACTCAGGAGAGAAATGAATCCTGCTCAGCTACTAAGTGCTAAGTCTGGGGTGAGAACCTCTACCACCTGTCACAAGAGCCCGTAAACCGGAAGCAGAAGGCCTTTCTGCCTCTCCCTCGCTATTCCATTAGTATAACTGCTCCCCTTCAGAACAACAGGGACCATGGCTTCATTTCAGGGCACATAAGCGTGCAATTTGAGTGTTCTCTAACAATTCCTCCACTTCTGTTTAATTTTCAAAATACTTTGAAGTGCATTTAATTACATGCATCCAAACTTTGAGTGAGAGAATCCAATATTTTTCCTTTGCCTCATAATGTACATAAAATGCTTACCATTCTTTAAGTACAAGGATATTAAAACTCTATAAAGATGAAGATACAGAATACTGAAGTGACATGCCATCAGTAGTATTTGACGTCTAACATACAAAAAGTTAATAGCAGCAGAAACAGATTCAAAGAATGAATGACAATGTTCTGCAAGATCATTAAGATTTTGATTACAATTTATATAATTTAGGAAAAGACCCCATTTGGTCTTCTAATTTTTATCTTTTCTGGAATCTACTTCCAATAAGCCAAGGGAAGCTTTCCTTATATCCCTCTATGGAAAATACATGTAAATATTTTTCACATGCACTAATTCATAGGGGCAGAAAACACATGATACATTGGCCATGAATATTTTAGGTTTATAAACCCATAGTGGCAGGACATCAGGCATTAAATCTTTATTTTTTACACATTATTTTACACATCCTATTTTTTTCACTGAGATATTTCACAAGTAAACGGAACTCAACTAATACTATGATGAAGAACTAAAATAGCCATTGCCAAATGAAAAAATACAGCGAACCTGGCAATGCCATCATTTAGCCCAATTATTATCTCAGGTTGTAAAAGAAAATGTTTAGCAAATGACTTGATTGAATCATTATTATTTTTTAAATATTCTTATCACTGGACACTTAACACTTCAGAAAACACTCCTTTACATATCCTCTCTGTATGGTACGCAACCACCACTCCACACTGCATGTCAACACGGGGAGTTATACCAGCAGCTTAAACACGTGCATTATGAACGGCTTTCATTTTTCTGAAATAGGTCATTTTTAAAGGGGGGAACACAGGATCTAACTCTTGTTTGCTCTTTAAAGTTTTATTGTTTTAGCATTTTATACAGAGAGCGAGCACCAGCATACTCAGGAGAACTGCTAAAAGTAAAAGGCCTCAAGCTACCCACTGCCTGGCTGATAGGATAAAGCAGAGGTATAAAAACTTTTGTCTGATTGCTCACTTCCCTTGTTTTAGAGTACTGCTACTCTCAAGAGCATATATTCATGTTCTTTCTACTTTGAGTTTTATTACTTCTTTTGTATTATTTAATACATCTAAAGACACTTCCAAAAGACAAATTTTTCCATTTTGAAAAAGTAATGGTTTGGAACCTGATAAAACACATTAATGTTCACAGTGTGTTTTTTGCAAAGGTGATAGAGTAAAAGTGCTATAAAGCAATTAGGTGCATGATCTTAAAGACATTAATATGTCAAATAGAATAAGATGTTTAAAAAGTCAACAAAAATAATATCCTAGGAAAGGTCAAATGGAAATAGGCACGTATAAAGACCACATCTCTCACTCGGGTCTTTGACTACATCTTTAATGTAGAAACGGGGAAGAAAATATAAAAATGAGAGAAAGTACTATCCTTACCTCAATAACTTGAAATTAGAAGTATATGCTGTTTAACTCCAGGAAGTATGGACATAAGCGTTGACTCATCCTAATAACTGGATGGTGTAATATGCTTCATTATTCAGATTATAATTTTTTCCCCTTGAATTCTAAGTTCTAGCAGGGTCAATACTTTTTAGTAAACAAGAAGCTGATATGCTTGGCCTATTGAACAAGGCCAGGCATTTTTTAAAGTGTCATACACATTTCTGAAATCCACAATACATCAATTTTTAATATATCTACTCTCTCAGCTCCATTAAAAAGATGGTAGGGGAAAGATTTTAGAGTAATTAATGATATAGTTAGCTGCTAAATATTAATAGGAATCGTAGTCTTGCATAAAATATAACATATAAACCTTGCCAATATAGACGCACCAGTAATTAAAGTTGAATATGTAATTACACTGATTTATAAGACAGGCAAAAAGTTACACTTTACTAGCTTCTATGTAAACTGTGGGTAACAGTTAAACTTTGCATTTTACGGTTTATAAAAACGGGCAGTATCTTGACTACAGTTCATAAATGGTTTAGAGACCTGTAATAGTAGTAAAAATTACGACAACTTACTCCATCGTGAATATTTTTATTGCACCATACAAACCAAACTGTGATAATGACCCGTAAGATGTGGACTCGTCTTAGACACTGCTCTACCCCCAAGAGAATGTTAGTAGGACTAAGAATCTGTAGAGGGCTGCTGGTACGATAATTATGGGACACTGGAGAGAATCTAAAAGATGCATTAAAACCGATTTTGATACACTTTCCAGTATCACGGAGATGGGGCAA
>NW_026575160.1:27655000-27657500 GCF_905146905.1 Nyctereutes procyonoides | reverse complement strand
ATTTCGCCTGAAGTAAGCAAATGTCCGTGTAAACCAGCTGTAAATTTCATTAAGTGTTAACTGCCTGTCAGATGACTCCATGATAGCCTGAAATGAGACAAGATACATAGTGACATAAAATAATGGTTTACTAACTAGGCTGGATGACACTTTCTCATCCAAGCCTCACTTTAAGCATTAATGAATTTTAATTTAATCAGGCAAAGTTAATTTTCCTTCGACTTACCTGCCTTATGAGAGTTGCATAAGTAAATGGAGGTCTGACATCTGCATTTTTATAAAATTCGTAGTTTGGGGCAATCTCTATAAAAATAAAAGCTAGGTGTTAATTCTGCTAATAATTCACAAGGCATATAATTGATTTTTCATATTTTCCCCTAGTATTGGTGAAGTGATTCAGTGAGAGAGCCACTGACTAGTGAAAGCACAAAGCATGACAGTGGAATTGAATTATATGGAAAAGGCCATTTCTGACGTCAAGTGCAAATGAAGCGTCCCCTAGTTGTTCGCGGTCCTTCAGGAGCTGTGCGACCAGCTGGCCTGAGGATTTTTTCCAACAGCCAGGTCCTCTTTTAAGCGGGTGGTTTAGGCATGTTCTTACATGGACTTCTGCCCCCCTGCCCTAATCTTTGCTTTTGCTCGTCTAGGACTCCCTGAAGAACAACAGGATCATCTCTCTCGGCATCTGTGGCCATCTAACAAAGGAAACGTGAAATCCTCACAAGCGCCCATGTTGAAAATAACTTCACTTTTTGTAAAAAAAAAAAAAAAAAAAAAAAATCAACAACAAAAAAAAACCGGGGGGGGGGCGCCCTCTGGGTTAATAACGGTTACAATGTGTGACTGTGATTATCCAGATGCCCCTGGGCAGGGGGTGAGGGGACGGGGGTGGGGGGGAACAGGAGGGGGGACGAGAGGGAGAGAAGGGACATTTGTGTGCCATGCAAACTTGGCCTCCCGTACGCATCTTAAGCAAAGTGTGGGCATCAGGAGCTGTGGTGGCACCTTGGCAAGGGCTGAGTCGTGGAAGGCCTAAAGTGTCTTGCGTAAAGCATCGGTGCTTCGCGTCCGTCCTCCTAGGGCTCCTCCCCTAGCGTCACTCTCACATGTTGTCTGGCTACGGTCCTCCCTCGGAGATCCAAGGGCCTCCCCGAACCTCGAGGTGACCGTCTGGGCTATCCTGACCACACACCTCTCAGGGTCTCTAACGGGGAGAGCTCCCTTTCCTGAACAACCGTTCAGAACGATCCATCATGATGTGCTCAGGGAATCGCCCCTATCCACAGTTACCAGGAATAAAACAATTATCACTCCATAAATCATGACTTGAGTTTCCATGTGCTCTGGAATGGCTCATGTACAGTTGCTTCGACTACAGTTTTCCTCTCCCAAAGTAAAAGAGCTCTACTGAGCATTCATATCCTACCTGATGACATGGGAATGTTGTATTTGTCTGAATGTCGCCTTCGTATGGCTCCCACATTGGGCACACTGGCTGGGGTGATTACTGAGGGTCCCTGGGTAATCGGGGTGACTGGGGCCGTTGGTGTGGTAGGGGTTTGAGGTAAGCTCTGTGGGGATGTCTCCAACATGTTCTTCGACATGGTGACACTAGACACCAGATTTAGCTGCAAAGGCCCAAGAGAAGGGCAGGAAAAAGGTAGAGACAAGAGAAAAAGACTTAAAAAGGTTTGACAAATGAGAGTGGATTCACTTCTACAGCTGTGTTGCCACTAATAAGCTGCAAAAGGAAGCAGCCAATCTCAACTAATTACAGGATGAAATTGTATCATAAGAACTCTAATTAGAGGATGCTGTTAGAGGTTATCTAATAATCTCCTGCAATGTTACTTAGGACTAACTCCTTCTTGTCCTACCAGACTTCAGCGAAAAGTATATTTCCTTAAATAAAAGCCAATTGCTGATTATTGACTGCCCCTGTTGTTAAACAGGTCTAGCCCCCGGTGAGGCAACAACAACAGCAATAATGAAGGATGCAATGTTTCCAACCAACAGGACTTCAAGGAAGTTGCTATTCTGTTGCTGCCAGAATTTTTTTTTTTTTCCATAGTCCCAAATCTCAGCTGAGAGGCTCCAGCCAGCTGGAAAATTTTACACTGACCTTTAGTCTCCTTGCTAATTTGGTGGAATGGTAATGACATTACTACATATTCAAACAAAATTGTCTTAATTGCAAATTAGCCGGAGGAGGCTGAAAATTTTCAAATTAAATCTGATTGGAGATGGAGAGAGGGAAATGGAATTTCCTCACTAACAATCATTTGTGGCATGTGTTAACAAATATAATGAAATGTCAAGTTTGCCAATTCCTCTGGAAGTATCATTTTCAATTTATGATTACAGTGTCACTTAATGCTGATGTACCCTGGAAAGTGGGTGTCAGGGTAGAAAAAAGGAAAAAGGTGAGAATGTATGCAAGCTGTTTAACAGTGTGCCCTCCATTACTCCCCTTAGAAAGGCCCTGTTCTTCATTATCAAA
>NW_026575160.1:27650000-27652500 GCF_905146905.1 Nyctereutes procyonoides | reverse complement strand
ATCATCAGGCTATACGGGGCCTTATTAAAAAGTATCCCCACAAACTTTCATTAAACTAGAGTTACCCAGCTGATTACTCTAAGTTTCTGGGCAAACATTAGCTGAGTGAGAGAAAGTATATTCTATTCAATAGTCTGTATATCTGACTACGTTATCGGGTTGTGCATTAAATCTCGTGTATATTTGGGGGAAACTGCAGTTTTTTTTATTTTCTGTAATAACCCATTTTCCTTTGTCCTAAGCTCTCCAAATTAACACTGTGTAAACTACATAGTAAAACAAAACATGTGAACTACATCTTAACTGACACAACCACCAAAGAAATGGGATAGAATTGGCTCTAAAACCGCTATGACATTTGCCAGAAAACATTTGATCAAAGAATCGATTTGTATGTATCTTACGATTGATCTAAGTAAGATCCTCAGCATACCACATACCTTTCTATTTGTGATTTGTACTGCTTTTCAGGTTGCTCAAAGTGGGTTTCCTTTTAATATCTGTAAACCTATCACAGAAAGATATTCTCTCTGGCTTCAGCCTCAAGGCAGTGATTTGTGCACTGATAGGTGTACTTTGTTTAGTGTCACCCACGGTGTAGATTGGATAGATTTTGTAAAAGATAGCATTACTTTAAAAGAAACATACAATTTGACAAGCGATTGCATTTTACTTTCATTTTATTGCCATATTTTTCATCACACTCATTGTTTTCTAACTGTCGCTAAATTGTTCATTTTCTTAGTCTGTTACCTCGGTAGAGCTATTTACTGTTTATAAAGCAATATGCACTTACAGGTTTGGGAGATGGTTTGGGCTCGGAGGGTCGCATGTGCAAGTGGGTCATCATTGCTTGAAGACGTTCGCGTTCTTTAGAAAGCTGTTAAGAAAGAGTGAGATCAGAAGCGTTTTAGAAATGACTGATACAGCTATTTTATGGCCGTGATACATCTGATCATTGAGCTTGTCTCAGAGTAATGATTGCTGCATATAAAAGTCTGTGTCAGTAGGAACTTATCTGGGAGGAAATGCAACTTTGGCTGGGGGGGTGGGGGTGCTGAGGAAAACTTTTATAGCTTTCCTTATGTTAAAAGGTCAGAGAAAACAAATAACACTTCATCTTTTTGTCAATAAGAGAATTGAGGTCACTTGCCTCGACAGTAACAAGTTACTGAAACCATAAATTAGAAGGCCCACGGTGTCTTTTAAAGTCCTGTGGACACTGTTAGCAATGGACTAGTGCCAACAGCTGTGAAGGGGTGAAGGGTTCTCAAAGCGAAGTGCCTGCCAGGATTGTCTACACACTTCATGCATTCCCACTGAGGTCCAGTTAGTGCCCCCTGCAATCTGCCATCATCAATCTAATTCAATAGAGTGACAGAGACCAGGCAGTGTGAAACGCTGAACTCTGCCACGGGAGTCAGCATCTACACTTGCACTGGGTCTCATTACAACTGACGGACCTTACTTTTCCATCAGTCAGACACAGCAGAGGGAGGGAAAAAAAAAAAAAAAAGAAAAAGAAAAAGAAAAGAGGCATAATTGGTCACAACGCAGACTGGATCATCAGCTCAACTCTTGTGTCTTAGTCTACCTTTTCTAGATGGTAAACAGGTTTACAAAAAGCCTTGCAAACTACAGCAGTGGCGATGCTTTTTGCACGGTCTTGACGATTTCACGGGGCAAAATAAAATATTTTTAGTAGCCCTCCGGAAAGCAGAGATGATGTGACGAATTTAAAACGACTTAAGACGTAGCAATGTGTTTAGAGAAGGGGACTGTATGTTTAAGTGAAACGAAGTATTGGTTTGATTGAGGCAAAAAAAAAATTCTTGATGAAATGATTAGCCGAAGCCTTAAAGGCGTGGTAAAAACATGACAGGAAAGCTAGACTGATAAAATTGCTTTCTGATCAGTTTTATGAGCTCTATTTATTTTTGACTGAATTCAGTTTCAATATTAACAGAAGCGTTTTTGAACTTAAACTAGCAGCATCTGAAACAAGACATAGATGGCTGTCCATGATATTATAGGTGACCTGCCATTATTCTGGTAAAGTCTTAAGAATCTTTGCCTGTTCTTTAATTTAAAAAACAAAAACAAACAACAACAACGCTTAGAGGTAGAAAAGAAAGAAAGGGTTTTTCAGGGGGCTATCTAACAGGCTTGATATTGTAAAGACTTCTTTGCTACATTATAAAATCTCGCGGAACAAATCAAGGTTGGCTCCTGTGAAAACTGCCTCTGTGATGAAATCGTATCCAACTGTGGAGTTTAGTCTAACTTCTGTCAAGGAAAACTGAGAGCTGACTCTTTTGGGATATCCCAATCTATCTGATGTCTAAATGTTACATAGGTCTAAGTGATAAGTACGTGAAACTACAGCAACCCACTCTGAGTCATCAGCAGTCGCTGCCATCGTTAGAAACCAATGAGAATCCTACGTATTTCTATTAGTCATTGTGTTAAAAGACTCGGGATTGGCCCCTTAGTCGATTTA
>NW_026575160.1:27622500-27645000 GCF_905146905.1 Nyctereutes procyonoides | reverse complement strand
AAACACAGGGCTTCTACTAGTTTGTTTGGGCATATGACAAGAGAAAGGGGATCTGGGACTCTAAATTATTTTTCTACTCTCCTTTGTTACTCAACATATGTAGGCTAAATAGTAATAATGAATGGATTTCTTTTATTTCAAACCGATGGATACATTGTCTGATACCGAAGTCAAGCTCAAGCTATACATTTATTTCTAGTGCATTTCAGAAATAAAAATGCCACGATATTTTCTCAGAAAAGTTTTTATAATAAGCACTTGATATAACGTTTCTGGAGGAGAGTAAATAAGAAAACTGGGAGCTAAAAACCCTCTTACAGCTTTTTGACTCGTCTGACAACATTCCTTTCCCCTAAGACTCAATTCTCCCCATTATTACAAAGGAAAAGCAAAATCTTCTTTCCAAGAAAATTCACATTAGTGGTGGTGATGTCTTCTTCATTTCACTTTCCGCACAGACACTAAACTTTTTCTGAATAACTGAACTTGATAACCTAATAAAATATATTATTTCTTTCTTAATTTCCCACTTTAAGAAAAAACAATGCCAGTATGGGAATGTATCTAATAAATACCTTTTTTTTTGCAGTACTGTACACTGGCATTACCTATTACCTCTATCAACAGAATTTATTACAGATCTCTGAGTAAGAGAATCTAAAGCATATCATAACAAAAATGGACTAAAAGAAAGACCTTACAATCTACTGTCACTTGTCCTGTCATCTCTATAAAGTTAATGGGTTGGAAAAATAGCCTTTGGAATCAAAGTTGGTATGTAATTGAAAGGAAATGCTTTTTTAATTGTAATTTCTCTTTCTCTTTCTTTCTTTCTTTCTTTCTTTCTTTCTTTCTTTCTTTCTTTCTTTCTTTCATCCCTGCCCCCCCTATAATTTCTTTTAGTTTTTAAAAATATTAACATGAATGTCAAAAGGAACCATGGAGGGAAAAATGAAGGTTCATATTCATCTGCTTGTTAGGAATAAACATTTATATAAACATTTGAGATGAATAAAAGTGTCCCTTTCCATGTGCTACAAAGGAAAGGACACTCAAGGGAAAATATGTACATTTTCTTAAAACTTATTCATAATTTTGTCAGGGAGAACAACTTGGAGCAATGAGATGGTGATTGGGCTAGTTCTAGGGCTTCAATGACCGTATTTAAGATATGGTAGCAATAGTCCTCTTAATAATCTTAATGGTAAAGAATGATATAACATATTGATAAGGATGAATATATTCAAAGGAAGAAATATGAAATTAGCTGTTAAAAATCCATGTCCCTATATTTTTGTCTTTAACAAATGTTATTTCCTTAGAGAGGAACACTTCAGCAAAGTTACTTATCATTTGAAATGCTCTCTTTGCCTAGAACAGTTGAATCAGTTTCATAACCAACAAAATGGTAGTTCACTGCTGTTCTGGTATAACAGCCAGTGCAAATTTTTATTTAAGGCCATTTACAAAAGCCAAAGCAATATAGTAAGCAAATTTTCTTTTAATTGGTCAGAAATGAGAAAAAGTTAAAAAAAAAATCCTTGTGGAAATCTTACTGTAATTCCGTTATAAAGTTATGAGGATGCCAAGTACTTGTGCCTTGTTGTTAAGGTGCTTTTACTCTATACCCTGTAGTCTACCATTTGTAAACACATCTTTTTGATGTTTCTGCCAACATCCTGGCAACAAAGCAGTGCAATTTCAAATGAGCTAATTAACTTAATTGTTGATGAAGCATGAAACAGTTCATTCACCCTGTTAGCTGCTCCATGACAACATAAGAGTCTCAGCCTGTGAAGTTACTCATCTCCATAAACCTATCTGTAGCTCTCTGTTTAGATCTCTTGTATAGCAGAATTATGCGTGGAAAATGTCTCAAAAAAGATGCATATTCTCATTTGAAAAGGAACCTCTTAAAATTAATATATATATATATATATATATATATATATATATATATATCATGGTATGAAGGAATTAAGGATCCACAAAATTTTGATTTTTAAGCTAGAGAAGCCACGTAATGTATCACACAAATACACAGCCATGAAAGGTTGCTCTGTGATTCTGAGGGCAACAAGAAACAATGTAGATGAAATATAATTATTTCTTAAAATTTTAGCTACTTTCAACTTTCATTTCTTCCTTCTTGTTAAATATATATATGTCGAGCATCATTATTTAAAGGAAGGAATATCAAGCTTGTGATCAAAAAATAAACCTGTAAAATATGTCTGTTTAAAATTATATGTAGTCTATGACTCTTCACGTAATTTCACTTAATTTTTTTATTAAAAACTTGAAATTTAAGTGAATCCTGCACACGTCTCCCAATGATTAATGACACTACTACTGTAGGCTACTATTTTTCATTCATTCAAAAACCTCTAATGAATGATTTCTAAAATATCTTGGTGAAGAGGTAAAGATGAAGTCACCTTCTTGGCCTGTCTTCAGTCATGCACTTGTTGGGACACACAGAAAACACGGAGTGTGCCTCATGATGGACCTTCTTCCTTTGAGCTTTGTGTCATTAATTTACAAAATATGCCTAAAACTCCCACATAATCCACCCCCTTCCCTAAAAAAAGGTAAGAAACCTACTTTAAAAATTGTCCAAAATCTTCACAAATGCTTTCACAGCCTGGCCATTTGCAAACTCCATGGCCATACAGAGTGTGAGAAGCCCCAGTCTCCTCGTGTGACGAGCTGTAGCAAAAGAACACGGCGTCAGATTCATCTCAAAAAGCCATAATCGTTGCAGGCTGCTAGCGCCTGTCAGGTTACGATCAGTGACAAACAGGTCAAAACAGGTCAATTCAGCTCAGAGCAGTCAGAAAAATTTAATCGTTCTATTGAATAGTTCAACTGCCAAGGCTAGATGATGTTCCAATTAGAGGAGAAATAGAGCCAAAGATGACTGTTAATAAAGGATGAAAAACTAAGAGGACTGTATAATATCATATGCTAATCTTGCCATATGACCTTAATGTAACATTTACTTCTAAATAAAAAATATATATTCATATGTGGTCAAATGAAATAAACCTGTGTTTTTAAGAAGGTAATAGGACAGCCACCATAAGATTTTTGAAATGCTGTTTTTCAAGAAGATGTGGACCGTTAGGACCATTTAAATTGTTTAATATTTATGTATGAACCATATATATTTCCACTAGTTACAGCTGATTTAAAAAAATTCTATTTTGGAACAGTATTCATTAGCTATATCCTTCTATAATCATCAAAGACTTTTGACAAGTGAGTTTTATGTCAGACAGAGAGATCCTAGAAAAATCAACCAACTTCTTCAATATATAATCATCAAATTAATCTCAATTAAAACAACAGCATGAAAGCATTCGGAAGCATACCATTTTATAATAATGAAAACTAACAAGAAAAAATTTCCATGACACTCAAATGAAGACCAGAAACACCACCAAATTAGAGCATCCTATTTTAACTGTACTGTAATTAAATATATGGTTCTATAAAAAATGTTTACGAGTAAGAATTTGTTGCTGTCAGGTGGATATTCATATTACATCACAGAATACTTCCAGTCTACTATATTCAAATTTGTCGTATTCAGTGCTGTATACCACAGGAGCCTAAGTCACTCTGTTAAGGAATCTTGCACTTATGTTTCATCTCTTTAAAGATATTTTTCATGGAAAGCAATGTTTTAGCTTATGTGTTTTATGTAGATTAAGGGAACCTGATTAGATGGCTTTATGCTTGAATAAATGGAAGTAAATGGACAAAAAGTACCCGGGTGCTCCTTTTACTAGGGCAGTTTTTACACAACTAAAATAAAACAGGAAGTTGAAAATTATCTAACATAATGTACTCAATGTGGGTAACTGAAATCGAATAATTTTTCTTTGTGAATTTTGAGTAAAATTTATTCAGTTTATACTATTCAATCACTGCCGTAAGTTTATTTTATATTTTTATAAATTCCATCATGCTACACCAATAAAAAGGCAAACCAGATATTCTATCTTCTGGTTTACTACACCTGTGTTTATGTCTTTACGCATATTGATTCTTGGATCTATGGACGTGTTCTTAAACATATATCAAGCACATGTTTTTAAGCATATACTAAGGGGGATATGGATGCATCTTTAATCATTCAAAGAGGGTTCGTAAGTTTAAGAAATGGTAAAATGTTCTCATTTCAGCAATCTGGTTCATCACAACATATTAGCCATAAAAATATGTTGACACATTAATTCCACATGCACATATTAAAAAAATAACTTTCTTCGGGCACATTCCCCACCAAATTCATCACAATTCTGGTATTTGAACTGCCTTCTGAAATGAAAATAATATTTAAGATAAATAATCAAAAGGTTTCTATTTAATTTGTTCTATACATTCTGACCCTGATAAGTACAAATCATTATCCTAGTTTTATGAATGGTGGAAGTAAAAGTTGGTGACATATAAATATAGAATAAATCTCATGAGCTTTACCTGTCTCGCCTTGCACTTAGGACTGAAGACTGTCCATTCACTATGGAATGATGGGTTATTGGTGGTGATGCTTTGGAAGTGGTGGAGGAGGTAGTCGAGGAGGAATTGTTAGTAGTGAGGTCTAGCCCTCCATGTTTAATGCCATTGTCTTCCATACTGTGAACTCCAGTCACTTCTTTCCATAACTGCTGAATCTCAGCAGGACTTAAGCCAGCTATAAAATGAAAGAAAGCCCCACTAATATAACGAGGTAAAGTTCATATAATGAGCTTAGTGTTATTACTGGATTAATGCCAACAACAAAAGTGATGCTACCAGCATAATTAATATACAACAATAAATCACTTTACACCATCAGCACCATTGCCTTTCTCGTGAATAATCAGTTATTCGCTAACGACTATCAATTTAGGAATGGTAGGGTGTGATCATATTGGAAATAATATCAAGGATTAATGGAAAAAAACCAGCAAGTTCTACTTGGAAGTTAAACTATTCAACTTTTAGCAGCAGCTTTTTCTTATTGCTGGTGTTAAGTTTTTATCAGTGAGGAACTGAAAAAGAAATAGATTTGGAAATGAGACATATCAAAAGAAATGAAAAGAAGAAGGAGGATAAACAAAAATGTCAGGGAAAACCAGAACATTCAACTCAGAAGGAAAATATATTTGACAATAAACTTTGACAAAGTTAGTTTGCTCTTTCTCAGACAGGCAAACAAAATAATTGAGTTTCGCTTGGAGGTGCTAAATAAGCCAATATGATTACCTACATGGATCAATTAAGCAGATAATATGGAAACCTCATTTTATGACTGATAGAATGAATGAACCATGCATTTTAAACAACACCCTGATTCAGATCGTGCAAATTTACCAGATTTAAGAAGGAAGAAAACAAAATCAAGGCACAACGCTTTAGCTTTTAACTGTAATTTTGAAATAAGGAATTAAGGGGTTATTGTTCACAGTAGCTGACTTATAAAATTGTACTTATATGTGCCAAGTGCTATGCCTTCATGTATTCTTTCTACACCCTATACTTCTTAATCCTCACTAAATCCAAAGGAGTTGATAACTATATTTTAACCAGTTCATGGATAAGGAAACAAAGTGAGAGAGAAAGAGAGGCTCAAATATGTATCCAAGGTCATAAAACTTCTCTGTGCTAGAGCTTTGATTTAAATCCAGGCAGTTTGGTTTGAATGCCTTTGCTCTTAAGATATCATATTAAAAATACGAAAAATACTGAATAAAGACATACAAGGGCAAATGCAGTTTGTAATTGTGATTGCTATCACTTACTCAGCATCTGCTAGAGTCTGGTGCTTTACATTCATAATCTCAATTAATGTCACCTGATGTTAGGAATCATTACATTTTACAGATGAGGGCATGGCATGGAGGTTTAGAAAGATGAAAGATGTTACCAAATCGCTACGTTCATAGCTAGTTGGACAGAATTCAAACCTAATGTGCTGTGGCTCCAAAATCTAGGCTCTTTATTACCACGTTCATCTGCAACATCTAATGTAAGGATAAAAGTGCTAATCAAACTACCCCCACCTCCAAAATCCAGCACATGTCTCCATCAGATGCTATAAGTGATACAGATCAATCAAGAGATGTGTGGGAGCCGACAGGATGGAACAGGCAGGGGAGACTAGGGGAGAACAGGACGTGATGATGAGGAGAGTGAGCCTTCTCACCCCTACCAAAAATCATCAATCCAGACAGAGAGGTAAGTAGCCCAAAGTGACAGAAGAATTCTCACTGCTCCAAACATAACTTCTGGTCAAATTATTCATCACAGTGGTAACCTTAAATTGCTATGCCTATCACAATTTCTTACAGATAGTTTTACTGAAAGCTATCATTTTGGTGATTCTCTCTCCTGAAGATTTTCAAACAGCCTAAGACTGAAAAAAAGGCAGGCTAACTCAGATTTCCAGTCATTAAAAACGACTTTTTTTTTTTTTTCTGGAGAGAAGAGAATGGCTTAATAAAAGTAAGGTATTTTCTCCATTACATAGGAAATAATTTCTATATAAAGATCATTAATTATTGCTTTAACTCTATCTTTAACCCAGGATTCCGAAACTTTTCTCACTGTAACTTTCTGATTACCTGTCTGTATGAGTTACGTATCCTAACAGCAAAGCTCCATTAGCAAATCCTTTTCTGAGACAGCATCTGCTCTTCTTCTGCATGGGAGCCCTCACCATCTGACTGCCTCTCTGCCCCAGCATCAACTCTTGCCTGGACGATGGCTCTCCTTTTCTCCTTTCCTGTCTTCCTGCTTTCTCCTTGCCTTGCTATAATTTACCACTCTTCCTATATCAGCCCAAATTTATCCCTTTAAATCTAAATTAGGCCATGGGGCTTTCCAGACAAAGTATCCAATGCTTTCCAGAACATTTCGGGGGGAAAAAAAACTATAAGAAAAAGGAACAAACAACAACAAAAAACCCTACTGTGGCTTGTGAAGCACTAGCATTTATTATCTGGGTCTCGCCTGCCTCTGTGATGTCATCTAATGCTCGCTCTCTACATTTCTCTCTCTTATACTAGTTTTCTTCTGCATCTTAGATGCATGAAATATTTGCTCCCTTGCCAGCTTTTGCTCTGGCTGTTCCCACAGCATTGGTGACTTTGTCACAGATCTTCTCAAGGTTTCCTCCCTGCCTTCCCTCAGACGACTTAAGGGTCACCTCCTCTGAGAGCTCTTTGGCCACATTATCACCCCTTCCCCACCTTGCCTTCTAACATTCTCTATCACCTCGCCCTACTTTATTTATCCTTAAATCATTAATCAGTCTCTGAAACCATAGTATTTATTTGTTTGTTTTACTTGTCATCAGTCTCCCTCTACTACACTGTAAACTCAGGCTGGTTAGAGCAGGGATTTCTTATTTTGCCCATCTATCCCCAGTGCTAAGAGCAGTGCCTGGTTATGTGCTTAATAAACAGTAGGTGATTTAATTGATTATAACAGATTCACATAGTTCTTGAAGGTATTTAGGTATTCACATGGAAGTACTGTGGCTCTTGATGTACTTGTGGCATGTTATCTGTGAGCACTGCCATCCTATAAGGCCAATGTCTAAAGAATTAGAAACGGCACTAGTTGATACTAGCAGATTGAGTAGCTAATAAAACTTTACATCTTGGCTAAAGACTCTTAGATGCATTTTAGACACTATACCAGTTAAAGATGTTATTAATAATTTAGTTTTTGAATTTTATTAACAATTCAGTTAACCTAAGTATCTACTTACCTTTTAAAAGCAGACTTCTCTTATAACACTCATTTGTGTTGCAAATTAGTGGTATCACCATGACTTTACAATGATATGGCAACAAATACTAAGCGCATAAACACTTGATAAATAAATAACCTGGTTCGCTATCCAAATAAGGATCCTTAATTAAACAACAAAGAAAATGGTTTTTAAAGATCACAGATATGGGGCGGAGAAGAGATGATGTCAAAGAGAGATTCCCGTTAGTAGAAGTGGTTCCCAAAAGTGTCTGCGTATTAGACTCATTTGGGGGCATTTGGAAACTTCTGCTGACCTGACCATAGCCCAAACCAATTAAATCACAATTTCTGGAGGTAGGACATGGGTATCAGTCTCTTTCTGGAGCCCCACAGATGATTCCAATGTGCAGATCATTTGGGAGGAATATTTTTAAAAGCAAACTACTTCATTGCTCATGAAACAAAGTTTTCACATCTACAATTTGCTTAGTTCTTTTCTATGGATACAAAACTATGCATATGAAACAATGAGCCAATCAATTTTGTAGGATTCTGAAAGTTTGTGAATTTTGAATTTTTGGTGATTTACAAGAATTAACTTGTTTTTCAGGCAATAATATAATATGCTCAGTATTGCCTAAACTGTGTTCTGTGCAACAGTGCTCTTCTAAACACTCCTAATCTAAGAGATCTAAGAGGTCTTTGGTCTCTACCTTGGGAGACTCATGACTAATGTTAACATGTACATCAGTTCCAAGATGCCTAGGAACAAAACCCAAAAACCAATCACAAAAAGAAAACTTAAGTCTCTTGTTTAACTCAGCATTTTACAAATCTGTTTGAGGATAAAAAGAAAAACAAGTGCAAAACCCTTTTTACAATTACACTAATTTATTTCAGTTTTAAATACTGGGTGTAGGCTTAGAATTCATCAAGTGATCTCCAGTCCCTCCCTTGAACTGCAGGCTGCCTATTTATAAACTTCACAGATTTTTTTTTTTTCTAAAATTAGTTTGCTTCTAGACTAAGTTTCTGTTTATACAGCCTCTCTGACCCCAACTCACTCTTCATCTCTGTTTTTTTTTAGAAACTTACCGGTGCTTCTGATATACCAGTCACTCTTCTCCATGCTTCAGTGCTAATCCATGACCTCAGATTCTATTATTATCCCCATTCTAGAGATGAGGACACTGAGGAACAGAAAAGTTGAGTAGCTCTAGAGCTAATGCGTGGCAGGGCTTCTCACATCTTTAGGTCATTTGTTCACATAACCTCTTTCCAGGACTCTGTCCCTGGCCACCCTGTCTACAAGTTCAACCCGTCCCATTTCCTACAGTCTCTTCCTTTTTTTCCTACACTGACTTTTAAGGTTTTTTTCCTTAGCACTTATCACTATATGTTTTACTTAATTTATAATAAAAGTTTTTCAGTGGCAGGGGTTTCTGTGTTTTGGTGACTGTGTTGCCCCCAGTGCCTGTAAGAGCACCTCCAGTGAATGAAAGCTCCAAGGATAACAAGTTATACAACTGACGGGAACATGCTGGCAAACATAATCTGGGAATCAGTGGACTAGACCATCATAGAATAATAGGCAACTTAAAATCTTTAGTAAGGATGATTCAATTTCTTAATAGCTTATTTCAAGGATACATGGCATATAATACTAGTGCCAAGATGTTGTGTGATTATGCAATTTTAAAATTCCATGACTTTAAAAAAAAATCAAGAAATGAGGATGGGTGATGGCTTTGGGATGATGACTTGGGCTTACTTTTGTTCACTGCCCATACTACAAATAAGCATTAAAAGGTTTGTTTTCCTAGGAGTTGAATGAATACAAGGATGAATTCCTAATCAATTTGCATGTAATACCACAGGTAAAGCAATTAAATAATAATTCCTTAATCCTGGATTGAGAATTTGTGGAGTAACTACTGGGTGACAAGTGATGTGCTAAGAATTAATTAAAATTTGGTAATTCACATCTAGATTATACATCCTTGGGGCATATAGGTTTTAAAAATTCCAGTGGCTTTCCTTATTGGTAAAAATTACAGTCACAGCTTTTCACACCCCAAAATGAAAGATTCTCTCAATGTCCTTTCATTTTCTATGTCTACTAATTAATTTTTAATATTAAATAATTTTTATACATTATGATGTAAAGTCTACTGTGATTTTTAAAAAAATTATCTTATTTGTACTCTGCTTATTTTCTAGGGTTACTTATAACTAAAAGTAATAAAATCAAATTTTGGTAGAAGTATTTGTATCATTCATATATTTTATGAAAACAATTTGATATTTAATCACAAGAATTATTGAACTATTATCACATAATTTTCACTTTTCATCTTAAATTTCACATTAAAAAGCACTAGTATATTACACATGGCCAAATAACTGAATCATAGAGAAGGGTGTACATTGCAAAATTAAATTTCCCTACCCACCCTCACCCTCTCACTCCCTTGTTCTCCTCTCCAGAGGCAACCATTATTCTGGTTTCTAGGCTACCCTTCAGAGATCTATGTGTTCATTTAAAATCTGCCAAACCTAACATTTTATTGATTTATATTTGACTGGAGGTCTACTTTAACCTGTAGGTACAGTGCCCGTCTTTAAACATATATAAAATGTATGTTTAATGAGAGGTGGACCTAATACATATTTTGCCCAAATGCTGAGTTAGAAGGAATACAACAGCTAATTGACTAAAATTGAGACCAAAGGCAAACATCTCCACTAAAGAAGGAACTTCTGGGATACTAGAATACATCTGAAATACATATAAAAATTCCTACTATGATTTTACTATTAAAATTTTTATAGGCTGCATTTTTAAAATTTGATATTTTATTTTTAAAAAAAAAGTAATTTTCTGAGTTTTCCTCATCATGAAACTTTAATGTGGCAAAGCTGACATTCTGCTTTGGAGTCTTCCCTCAAGATAAAGAAGTGACAAACAACTTTATAAAGACTTACGGCCTAAATGGAGATAAATTCCTTTTCGTGTATGTGTGCTGGTACACCAAACAATTCTGCGACAATAGAATTAGGATATAATTTAATCCCCACCTTTCTATCTTATTTACATTTTCTCAAAAACTAACTTAACACACTTAATATTTCCCTATGTACTTAATTTTTTGTAAGTTAGTTTTTGTGTTTTGTTTTGCTTTTAGAGAGGGAGCATGAGGTGGGCAGAGGGAGAGGGAGAGAGAGAACCTTAAGCAGGTTCCATGTCTAGGGCAGAACCCATTACAGGATTCGATCTCATGATGCTTAGATCATGGCCTAAGCCGAAATCAAGATTCCAATGCTTAACCAACTGAGACACCCAGGCTCGTAAGTTAGTTTTTATACATAATATTAACAGCATTCATGGTTAACTTTGCAAAATTTTATTCCTGCAATAATAAATATACATTTAAATTTTACCTTACTGATGGGAGTTTTCATATATAAAACCCCAAAGGAGAGATGCCTGGGTGGCTCAGTGATTGAGCGTCTGCCTTTGACTCAGCTTGTGATCCTGGTGTCCTGGGACTGAGTCCCGCATCAGGCTCCCTACAGGGAGCCTGCTTCTCTCTCTACCTATGTCTCTGCTCCCTCTCTGTGTTTCTCACAAATGAATAAAATCTTTTAAAAAATAAAAAAATTAAAAACCCAAAGGAGAGTTTCCTTCCAAGTTGCAAATTGGAGATTGACTGGTATTTAAAAGGGAATACTAAAATGCTAACAGTAATTCTACATGGCATGCATTGTTTGTTATCCTGATTATATATAATGGCAATCTCTGCAAATACATGATCACAGATGAGGCAAAAAATCGGGATGCCAGAAGTGATACTGAAGTAGACATTTGGCTATTTTGATTCCCATAAGCAGAGAATGAGTCAAGGCCAAATAGCTGATCTTGGCCGCATATTCGTCGGAAGACAAACTTGAGCACATTCCTACCTCAGGATGTTATATTTTACCTAAAAACAATTTAATTTTATTTATTACTCAACAGTTGTCTCATTCCAAACTCATCTAGTTCTAGAAGGCCTAAGTTCAAACTTGTGCTGGCTAGATAGCCTCGCAGTCCTTGTTTGGTCTTTCAAATTGGTCACAAAAGCATTACATTTTAAACCACTTTCATAAATTCAAAAACATGTAGATGGTTAGAAGGAAATAAAGTTTTTACCAGGTATTTTTTAGTCGCTGTAGTCATAGGAAGCCTGTGAGTATAGTGCGTATTGGAATACGCTGACTTCTATCTCATGTCAAAATCATATCAAAGTTTGAAGTGCATGCACAATAATTTCCTATTACCTGTAGACAGTGGTACTGGGTCATGAAAATGTGTCACGAAGTAATTACTAGCTGACACATAAACTGTACTATCCATGGAGCAAATAGCCTCATAATCAGTATTTTATTTGATATTGATTTACAAATCCATCCTTTTGTATTTGACTTCTGTATACCTACAGTCACCTCATACGTGCATTTGGAGATGGTAATTTCATTGCATCTCTTCTATTAAAACCCAGTATTATAGTAATATTCATGATGACTTTAAATGCTTAATGTTTAAAATAATTTACTTTAAAGGATGGCATGATAGATTACATCATTTTGCAACACAGAGAAAAATGTCTATAAATCTTCTACTCTTATCAAAATTATTATAATTTTGTTACTTCTGTCTCATTTTCATACACTTATTTTATATAAGGCTGAAAGAAGCTGGAACTTTAAAAAGTAGCCTGAGGAGACTGTATTAAATCATGGGGATAAATACTTCAAATATGGCATATTTTTAAAGACCCAATGAGATCATCATTGTGTATAAATCCTACTTGGTTTTCATATGGTTATTATTCATGGCTAATCAATCAACCAATCAAAAACTTGGTACAAAGTAAACTGGGAAACTGATGGTAAAAACGTTTAAAATATTTAAATTATTTTCATCTGAGATAATCAGGGGCTAAGGCAAAAATAATTCCAGGCTTACCTTATCTAACAATTACTTTTTTACTTTCTTCCAGTCCAATTTTAGGATTCCAGCACCACCCTATGAAATTATGTTCCTTTACTACAGCTGGCTTATCTGACACATTCTGCCTATATTTGGCTGGTGATTCTCTATAGTGGTACTTTTCACACTTCTTCCTCTAAACAGTAAAAACACAATGATGACTTTCATGTTTTTTATTTAAAATATAAATATTCTGCTCAAACCCCGATGTGTTTTCAGATTTATTTCCTTTTCCTTGATGTTCTCTATCTTGTGTATTTAATTTCTCATATATTTTATGGACAGTACAAACAGAAAAAAAGGAAAAAAAAGATAATTTTATTTTAAAAAGTTCAGAAATAAGAAAATTTTCATTTGAAAACTATAAAAATGGTTATATCATAATAAATTTTCCTTGTTTGGCAAGATATCTGTATGCTTGTTTTGGAAGAAAATAGTTTTAACAAATATATTGCACTTAAATTATATTTTGCCTTTGTGAACACCTATTTTAAACTTTCTTGAAGTGTTTGTTTCAATGGTTTTATTCAAATAAGATCCTGCTTCTCTCTACTGATGAGATTCTTATATGATTAGATCCTAAATATAGAATTTATATAAATTTAATTGAAAAAACTCAATGAGATACATTTATTGCTTCTGTTTTAGTGTAGTTTCTACCAAAGAAATCCATGTTTACATTGAATTAATTTATACACAGTTTTTTAAAAAGTTTATTCTTCATTTGTCCTCAAGTTGCATTTATTTTTTCAGAGAACAACAGTTTATGAGTAGAACATTCATGGGCATGGTGACACTATGGTTTATTCCAATTCTCTTTGGAATGGTGCAGAAAAGTGGTTTTATTGCCTTCTTTTTCTTTCACTATTTAAACTTTATCTTTCTTGATTTCCTAAGAGTGATTCAGTCAGGTGAATTAGAAGATCTGAAGTAGAGGGAAGGAAAAGACTCTGGGAAAAATATTTATTCTTTCCTATTCAATTATTCTTGATTGTCTTTTAAAAAAAAAAATTTATTTGAAAGAGAAAGAGATAGAGCACGAGTGGGTGGAGAGGCAAAGGGAGAGAACCTCAAGCAGATTCCACATCCAGAACTGAGCCCAACGTGGGGCTCGAACTCACAACCCTGAGGTCATGGCCTGAGCTGAAATCATGACTCAGATGCTAACCGACTGAGCCACCTAGGCAACCGACTTTCTTCAGTATATCCTGTTGAGTCAGAAAAAATAACAAAAAAATACTACTACCACCATGTGAGCCCCTTTGTAACAAATGTAATTAAAGTCCATTTGGATTAAAATTTGTTCCAACAAAATCCAAATGAAATTAGAATGTGCTTTTATGACGTTTACTGATTTGACTCTCACCTGTACCAAGAATTTACCACACAAAGAGTCATTTTGTTTACCGCTGTCATTTTTTAAACTAAGAATACTTCCATGTCTCAAAAGTTAAGAGTCAAATGATGAATATGTACAATTGTATGATTTATAGTGTATCATAGTATCGTATTATCAGAGTACATCCAAAGTTTTCTCATCAGAAAAATAAGAATACAGCTGACAGCTATTTGAAGCTATGAATTACAATATATGCATAGGCATTATTATTTTAGAGAAATAAGATCAATACATGGTCCCACGGTATATGATGGGGTCTTACAAAGCATAACTTGGAATACGCTTTGTATTAATACATAAAGACTCTTTTCTTACAAGTGAGAGTTTCCGTGTGAAGATTAAGAACTTCTTTTTTTTTTTTAATCAGTTCTCCACCAAAACTCCCATCAGCTCACTTTTGTTTAAGCGGAGTGTTATTAGCTTTCCCACTAATCGAATTCTCTACAGGTCTACAGTGTATATTCAATAGTGCTTAAATCGTGTTGCCCTTATAAATCATTTTCTTCCATAAGACTAATATATACACATTTAATATCTAACAAAACACTTGAAAGCGGTTTTACTACACAGCTAAAAGCAGCGCGTAGCAAAATTTCTGAGTCTCAGGAAAATGGGCCATGCAACCACATTAACGATTGTGTTTTAATAATAAACCTGAAGGTCATAAAAGCAAAATTTCTCAAGGCATAAGGCAGACAGGCCATGAAATGGTAGAAAGTGCAATATGAGGAATGAAGTGTGCACCACGTTTCGTATGTACCTTGAGGCAGCGATTGGACAGGAAGTGCCGCCTGGCCAGGTGGGATGGAGATGAGTCCCTGACGCTGAAGGCTGAGCAGATGCTGCTGCTGCTGGAGTTGTTGCATCTGGAGGAGCTGCTGCTGGAAGACAAGCTGCTGCGCTGCCAACTGCTGCTGCTGCTGCTGCTGGTGCAGAAAACCCGGCCCGGTGAACGGCGGGGAACACATGGTCTGCACAAACAGCTCTCACACAGAGAAATGCACACTGCTTTCATTGCCCCGGTGAGTTTCTGAATGGTCATCCCATGGTCAAGGTTCAAAAGCAGAATGTGAGCAAGTTCTAGATTTTCAGTTGCCTTTCTTTCAAATATTACACAGCAGCAGAGAACCAAGGAACTTGCATGAAAAGAGTACGGAACGAGGCCTAGAAACAGTATGTTGCAAAAGTTTGGACTTAAAAAAAAAAAAAAACGAAACAAGAAAACTTGGCTTATTGCAGATGATAATAAGTTTATCTACACTAAAAAAAATCACACTTTATAGAAACTGTCAACTCCAACAACCTTCTTTTCTTTCTTTTTTTTTTTTTTTTTTTTTTTCCGACTGAGGGAGTTTGGCCTGCAGAGGCCCATGAATACAATCTCCAGCGATCTATTAGTAAACTGGGATGTAGCCTTCAGAGGACAGGCCTGTTAGCTCTCTCTCTTCCTCTCCTCTCTTGTTGGAATACATTAAAGGCCAAATTATGTTCCGGGCAAGAAAAAGGGCCCTCATAATAAGGAAAAGTATAACTTCCAACTTTGTGAGGCATTACAAGACAAACCAGGGTTCTTTGGACTCGGGAGGGTATGAGAAGGCAGTCACACTTCAGAGAAAGACAAGCTGCTGGGGAAGACCTTTCCTTTTTAGTTTGGGGAAAAGAGAAACTTCTGATGCGCTCACTGGAAAACAGACTGCATAATGGAGCAAGTCATGTGGATTGCCCAAAGCCTCCGGAGAAATAAGGGAGCAATTTCTATTCTGTAGTTGATGGCTGTCTGAAATTCTATTCACAAATCCAAACAGAAACAAAGCCTCAGGAGGTCAAAACTGTTTCCTGTACGTTTGCATAATGGGCAGCTTGAAGACAACGGCTCTGATACCTGCTGATCAATTTAACTACTTCAACATGTTTTGTTTGTATTATGTTTATATTTGATGCAGTTTGCTGACAAGTGCGAGCTAGGCCCGAGAAGCCGGCCTGTCAGTTTGATTTATGAGCATATCAAACTGTAACTTTCTACTCGCCACTCCAAACCTACAGTAGCAGTTCATTAATCAGGGGCCCGTGACTTTGAAATCTGTGTTCCACCGGTTTCTCCCCCGAATCCCCACCCCGCTCCCCCACCCCCCCCCAACAACCCCCAACCCCCAACCACGGGCGACAATTGCATGCACGTTCTCTGAGCTGCACCACTGAGAAAAATAAGGTTCCCTCACCAACTTAGATTCTCGGTGAATACAAGATAATCAGTACTTTGTCCACCACAGAGCTCGCTCTTTGTACACTGTGATTCATTAGTGAACATTAGGCGACAGACAGCAGCATTGGATTGTAACTCTCAAGTCCCATGCTACAAAAAAGGAGAGCAGGAGAGTTCTACTGTCACTGTTAGTAAGCTGGGTGAAAAAGGACCATCGGGCATCTTTGAGGGCGAGAGCCTGGTGCTAGGGGAGGTGTCAGGCGGCCCTGACCTCGCGGCGCCCCTTCCCCGCCTGGCGCTGAGGCGCCCCCTGCCCAGCGCTCCTACCTCTTTCGCCTGCTTGCCGGGGTGCGGCGGCGGCGGCGGCTGCTGGGGCTGCTGCTGCTGCTGCTGTTGCTGCTGCTGCTGCTGCTGCTGCTGTTGCTGCTGCTGCTGCTGCTGCTGTTGCTGCTGCTGCAAAAGCTGAAGATGTAACTGCTCTTGCTGTTTCTTGTAAAACTCTTGTAGTTGTTGCTGAATAAACCATTTTGACTTTAATAAATAAAGGCAAAAGTTGCATGTATTATAAATCTCCTAAACTCTTCTAGACTGGCATATGGTAGAGCAGCCATTAAGATTCACCTCCCAAGAACAACCAAAAAAAAAAAAAAAATCTGTGGTGAACTCCAGGAGACAAGTCTACATACACTTGGGTTGTTTTGTTTTGTTTTGTTTTGTTTTTTGTTTTCCAAGGCAGCTCTGAAATTTTCCAATCCACTATCCAAAAACTCCAAAACAAAACGGCACAGAGAACCTGTATTCTAAAGGGCCTGAACCACATGGATACCCTAAATGACTGCATCTGAAATCCCAACAGGATATGAAACTAGGTGCTACTCTACCATTTATGAGGCCCAAATAAGACAGCTATAGAAAAATCCGGTGGTTTGAGCTTGATTGGGGAGCATGTTTCATCCATCAGATGTACAGAAGAATGTCAGACTGACAAATCTAAGCAACTAGCCTGTGGTCATCATCCACAGATGAGAGCAAAGTAATTAAATCGACAAGAATTCCGGGAAAGCACAGTCCTTCCTCTATGATAAGTAAGTCTACAACATAAAGTCTGAGTCCACTAGAGGCTCCAATAAGGCACATATTAGGAACATGAGTTTTGTTAGTTAAAGGAGAAAGCTTACATGGATTAGTGGTTTAACAGCTTAATTTTTTTTTAATAAAGTAGATTATTTTCTATGTCTAAACACTGAATATATTTTGGAAAGGAAACCGGAGGATGCTACTTTCCCTACTGCAACCAAATGGCCAGTTCAAATTTTATACTTAAGGGAGCAAAGAGGAATACTGAAGTGGTGAGGAGTTTCAAAAGCAAGAATTATCTAGAAGTCCCTTTGCACTTTTGTGGGCATGCCTACAAATCAAATGTAGTAATAAGCATATGAACACTTAGATATTTATTCCATGGCGAAGCTACACCTCTCTCCGCTTTCATTCTAGACTTTGATGAATTTAAAAGGACTAAGGGATCTAAATTTTCTTACGTGGTTCTGCAGTTACAATGCTACATTCATGTTCTTGCATGCTGACCAGCTGTCCTCTCAAGTGGAGAAGGACTGTCAAATACGCCCATGGCCCTGTGGACACAGATGCACGCCTTCTGTGCCATGCTAGAACACCAAAGCAGGTAACCCACATTACCTGCTGCAGCATGACTGCCTGCTGCTGCTGAAGGAGGGCTTGGAGCTGCTGAGGAGACAGGACTTGCTGCTGAAGGATCTGCTGCATTTGCTGAGGGGTGATCACCTGGGGAGTCATCATGGCCACTGACACGGGCACCTGGACAGCGACAACGAGAGAAAGCGAGCGGGGGGTCATAACCAAATGTCTGCTCACCTATGGCACAGCTACACGGGATCTCTAAAAATTCTTTAGAAATGAAGACTGACAATTTGTATATAATATTTGTCATACTGCTTACCTATTTGATAATAATATGAAAGACGCTGGCCCTCCAGAGGCATCCGTTTTCAACAGATTATATACCTTTACGTTCCTTACCTCTATGTATTGTGCTAAGATGGAGCTTTGACTAGGGTGGCTAAAAATAAACAATTACATGTCCACGTTCTCAATACTTCATAACTGACAATCTCGCCAATGTCATGGGGCTATCAACATAAAGCCTTTTGGAATGGTTTAGAAGTACGATTAAAATAAATAGTAAAGATTAAACAATTAGAAAGATATGCATATAAGTATCTGCTATCAAACCCAGTAAAGAGAGCACATGTAGAAAGTACTTAAGCATAAAACGCAATCACCATCTTCAGAATTTTATGGATATATACAAAATATGGAAGTATTAGAAAAATACAAATAGTCATACATATTACTTCACGAGTATGTGTAACAACTCATATAGGAGATATATATGTGTGTGTGTATATATATCAATGAATATACATATACATATCAATACATACATACAATATCAATACATACATCAATGTTCATATACATATCAATGTATATCCAGATATATCCATCTCTGTGTGTGTGTGTGTGTGTGTGTGTGTGTGTATATATATATATATATATATATATATATATATATATATCTCCAGAAAATAGCTACCTAGACAGGTCCTCTCAAAGAAGGAATCATAAGCCAAGAGTCCTTTTCTTTCTTTTTAAAAATATTTTATATATTTATTTGACAGAGAGAGAGAGCACAAGCAGGGGGAGCAGTAGGCAGAGGGAGAAGGAGAAGCAGGCTTCCCATGGAGCGGGGAGCCCAATACGGATCTCGATCCCAGGGATCGACCCTGGGATCACGACCCGAACCAAAGGCAGGCAGATGCCTAACCTACTGAGCCACCCAGGTACCCCAGTATCCTTCTTCTTTAAACATTTTCTTATTTCAAGCTAACTAGGTTTATATGAGGGAGGCTGGAAATCTGAAGATTATTCAAAGGTTATTCATTAAACTGGAAAAAAAAAGTATTTTGCTTAACATTTTCTTTTTTCTCAAGGTTCTGAGAATTACAGAATCAAAAGGAAAAGCAAACAAGGTGGGAGGGAAAGACATAGAGGAGAAAGGAGGGGCAAGAGAAATACAGAGAGAGAGAGAGAGAGAGCCGGGGAGAGAGTCCTAGTGGAGAGGCAGGGCAGGTGAGCAGGAGAACCCGGGGGCGGGGGGGGGGGGAGGAGAGCCCGCGGTAGAGGCTCGGCAGGCCACAGCTGTGCCGGGGGAAGGCACTGCTTGTACTGACCCGCGTGTAATCAAACAACGTGTCCACTTGGCAAGTTTGCAACCTCTGAAAAAGCAATCCCTTTCTTTCCTAGAAAAAAAACAATCTATTTTTACTGTAAATAAAAGCAAGTGTTTATATAAATACTCCTTCAGAACAAATCCATGGGACAACGTGTCTTGGAAAACAGAAAAAGATTAATAGTCATGGTTCACCATTTTAATAGTCATTTCTACACAGTTCAAACTTTCCTGGCACTTCACGTTATGAAGAAAGGGGAAATTGATAATGAAAAAGAAGTGCGGAGAGAAAAAGAATAAAAGAAATGCAGGGTGGATAAATCTCCCCTGTCTCAAACAAATAAAACTTCATATTTTATGCTAAGAAATAACTTTGTCTTTTCTATCCCATGTTGGTATCTCAGAATATGGATTGACTAGAACTAGTTTTGCAACACGAAGAAAAAGAATCACAGTATGACAGCGAAAAACTCAGTGATTTTCACAAGTATTTCTAGATTTTTTTTAGAACACACTGACATACCTGTAAGTTACTGCATGTGAATTATCATAATAAAAGGCATTCTGAAGTGCGTGCTACAAAATTAATTTACCCAACGGGGTTGCCCAAGTGTTTAGTTCTTTAAAAATTGAGTGACTAGTTAACTTAATTGTTTGTGCCTTTATAAACAAATAGAATGGTTAGAACAGGCAGTCTTAAAATTAATCTATCACAAAGATGCCTTTTCTTCCATCAATTATTTATCTCATCCTATCTTCAAATAATGGGAAATCAAATCAAAATGAAGAGACAGGTGAGACAGAAAAGCTAACCTTTAAAAAGGCTGCCAATCCAGATATACAGATACTACATATTGGTGGACAGATAGTACATATATGTAGATAACCAAATACATACACATAGATCTATACCTTCTATAAAGTCAATCACATGATAAAAACTTGCCAATCTTCTCTCATGTAAGCCCTGTATCACTTTTTAGCATATGGAGAGCTTTCACTTAATTATCTCTAGATCTACAAGGAAAAGCACTTGTTATACATGACTCATAACAAATGCACTTTTTAAGAAGTTCTACGGATGGAGGCCTGTCATAACACACTGCAAGTTTACAGTTAGATTCCAGCTTACTTAAGTTATATGACTCTATAGCATGTTGCAACTGTGACTGATTTCGTGTCTAAGCAAATTTAAGCAAGTATTGTACCGTCTTTGCATTTTAGAGTTCATTAGCCCTTTTACTACGGATAGGTAATTTTTTACTTTTAAAATGGTTTGGGGACGACTGGGTGGCTCAGTGGTTGAGCGTTTGCCTTTGGCTCAGGGCGTGATCCTGGGGTCCCGGGATTGAGTTCCACATCGGGCTCCCCGCAGGGAGCCTGCTTCTCTCTCTGCCTATGTCTCTGCCTCTCTCTGTGTGTCTCCCATGAATTTAAAAAAAAATTTAAAAAACGGTTTGTATTTCCCTTATAATGAAAAGTTGATGACATAAAAATAACCAACGCATCCTCCTCCACCTAAAATCCTATGTATCACATATATGAGATGTTCTGCAAGTTTTACAATGATAGGTAGAAAGACAAGCCAACTCACACATAACTAATTGAACACTCTCTTCCATAAGATATGTAGGAAAGCACAAATCAAAATTAATTATATATGTAGGAAAACACAGGTGCACTTCTGAGGGATTTCTAACACCACAAAGAAGCCAATACTATCATCTCTAAATCCACACACATAAGCTCATCTCAAGAGGAATGTCTGACACTACTAAAACATTTAAATAATTTTTATAAACAGAAAATTAGTTTTCCTTACAACAAATATCAGTTATATGTTATATGTAGGAAGCTTCACTTGCCTTGTTTGGAAATTAGTGATTTTAAAAATGTAAAACCTCTCCATTTTATTTTTATTTATGATAGCCACACAGATAGAGAGAGGCAGAGGGAGAAGCAGGCTCCATGCACCGGGAGCTCGACGTGGGACTCGATCCCGGGTCTCCAGGATCGCGCCCTGGTTCAAAGGCAGGCGCCAAACCACTGCACCACCCAGGGATCCCAAACTTCTCCATTTTAAACAACTCATTTCAAGTGACACATCTCCTTTGCTCCTCTTTTATCACTTTTTTTTTACAGTCTCAATGCATTTCTTGGCTTCTCTAAACCACTGTTAAGAATTCACTGACAAAGATGGGTAGAGATTAAATTGAGTACGTAAGAAATTTTTTTTTTGGAGATTATGCTACTTTATCAATATTTAAACACGTAAGACCAGCATCATATTTGAAAATATATGGATAGATTTCTGAAACATATATACCTCAGTCAGTCCAACCTTAAGCTTAAGAAAATATTTTCCACTAGATATGCAAATATCCTAATGAGGGACAACAATTTAGATATGCGGTAAAGGAGGGGAAGGACAGCTTACCTCAGATATCTTCTGGTGAGAAGGCGAATAAAAGTCTGGTAGGGTCTAAGAAGATGTGATACGTTCTACAGTCACAAAATGGAAGAAACAGCTGGTTCTGAATGGGTGTCCTAGCAAAAACTATAGTCTATCAACTAAAGTCCTTAAAAGTAAAGGAAGGGAACGAAGTCCACTTTGGGAGATTTCTTTTTCTTTCTTGGTGTTTACTATACTGACAGATCTAAGATTCCCCACAGTGATGCACCCAGTAAGGGTCTCATTTGCCCTTATTTATTTTTCTTGTTAGGTGAATTAGGCACAAACCTGATGTATTGATTGGCCTGTGTGCGAAGAAGTAACGGGTCAATGGACAGAAAGTTACCATTCTGAAAAGAGAGAGGAAAACTTCTGCAACTGTCCTGAAGTGAGTCAA